>NC_056747.1:1343110077-1343143020 GCF_019279795.1 Protopterus annectens
TTAATGAAAAGTTTGAAACTACAATATTTGATAAAAAATGTTCAAAATACATATGAAAAGGCTCAGAATAATTACTGAACTGCATAATATGCATGAAAAAGGCAAAATGACTACATTTTAGCAAATTACCACATTTTTCACTGTGAGCTACTTTTTCACATTAACTAAAGCTATTTAAAGTATCAGAAGTGTGCAAAGTATTTGCAGTGTGTGCTTTATTATAGTGCAGTTATTTCGCAACATACAGTCTTTTCGAACAGACTATTGTGCAGTTGAGCATAACTACAAATTTCTGGCATATGTGTCTGTTTGAAACTACTTTTGGGCATGGCAGAGGCATTTCACAGACTCAATCTGCTTGTGTTTGATAACAATATTGCAGAAAATTGGAGTGTGTTTGAGCAGGAATACAATATTTTCATACAGGCTGTTTTTTCTGACAAAGACGCATGCACAAGGGCATTCATTCTACTTAATTCAGCCGGTTCTAAAACCATTGAAAGGGCAATCATTTGTGTATACACCCACTGTATATGCAGGAGAGGGGGAAGACTGCTATACTATGGTACAAGCTGAATCAAGGGAAGACCCTGAGTGCTTAAAATATAAATTTAGAGAAATGTGTAACCCCCAAACAAATGTTACATTGAAAAGACACTTATTTCACACAAGACATCAAAAGCCTGGCGAAATTTTTGCAGTATACATAACAGCCTTATTTCTTAAGGCAAAGACGTGTAGATTTGGTGATTTGAAAGACCAGTTGATAAAAGACAGGCTTGTGTGTGGTGTTAATAATGATGCAATGAGAAAGAGTTTGCTTTGAGACAGTGATTTAATGTTGAGCAAAGCCATAGAGATTTGTCAAATATACAAGCTTACACAGAAGCACACTAATATGCTTACAAATGACAACAGCATGTTTCCAGCATCTTTTAGTGCAAACGTCGACAGTATGCAGCACTTGGTTAACAGAAACAGGCCTAAGCATGTGGCAAGCACAGCTCGAGTGGAGGCAAAACCCAGAGCAGCTTCAGTAAGGCCTAGGGCACTTGCAGTTAAGCAAAGGGGTAACTCAGCAAAACCTGAGGCAAACCTTATAGTCAGCTGTCATAACTGTAGTGCAAATTATGAACCTAAATGAGAAATGTGCTTAGCTTTGGGTCAACAATGATATAAGTGTAAGAAATGGAACCATTTTAAAAAGCTTTGTAAAATAAATGCGCCTCATTCTTTTACTAAGAAAGGCTATTCAAAGAAGCAAGTTGATCAAGTAGAAAGCTGTGACCCTACTTCTTATGTAGATGGTGTACCTGTGCTTGGTGAAAAGGTTAATGCAGTTGATTTTTTGGCAAAAAACAAAGTATTTGTACATAGCTCTCAACTGTCCAGATCTTTTCTGAATGTCCAGATTTTTTGCCTCATATTTTTAGTCTATTCATCATAAAATTTGGGGTTTTCAGGCAAATCACTTAATATTAAAGTCAGTAAATAATGACATACATTTGACTTTTAGACTTCATATACTTTAGAAAATGCATGTTAACACAAATACAAACTTAGAAAGGTATAGGAATAATAGTTAGAGCAATACTTAAAATATGTCCCTATTTTTTGGCCTTCGTTTCCCCATTATTTTAGGCTCTGTCCAGCTTTCTTCCTCAGGTTGAGAGGTATGACTTTGTACTGCTCTGATTAATGGGAGAGCCACAGAGCTCAAAGTAGATTCCGGTTCAAAGTTCACCGTTATGTCAGCAGAAACATTTATTATAGTAAGAGCTGGTGAGAAGCTTGATTTGGCAAAGTGTGTGAAGCTTTTTGCTTATGGAGGTGAAGAGATTCAAACCAAAGGCTCAGTAGTTCTTCCATGTTACTCTTCTGGGAACAGCTCTGATTTGCAGTTTTCCGCAGTCAAAAGGCATGTACAGTCATTATTAGGTCTCTGAGACAGTTTGAAAATGAGATTGCTTTCCTTTACCAAAGAAGTGCCTCATGTAAGCATTTGTATTGGCTCAAATTTCACTGACACTATTTTTTCAGAGTATGCAGATATTTTCGAAGACTAGCTAGGCAAACTCCCAGTTGTGTATCCCATGAAGTTAGACCCAGTGGTCTGCTCAGTTGTCAGACCTTCTCAGAAAGTTCCAGTAGCAATGCAGGACAGTCAAAGCTCAGTTAGACAGAATGGGGCATTTAGGAGTGATTTGTTCAGTAGAAGAACCAGCTGAATAGGTATAGTACAGCTGTGTACACTTAAAATGTAGATGTTCGAGTGTATTCACTGTTGCAGTCATTACATTTGGGTTATCTGCTTGCAGGTAGCCCTCAGTCGGCCTAATTAAAGTCTTGGGTCCTGTGTCAGTTGCTGATCCTTCTTCCATGATGTCAGGTAGTCAGGGGTATAAAACATGCAGCCGATGCCATTACATCAGTTTTTCTTGCCCCAGATGTCAGGTGCCCCCCATAATGGGAAGTAATTAAATATAAGAGTACAAAGATATACCTACAACAAAAGAGAAAATACACCAAAAATGTTTTTAAGCATAGAAAGGAAAGTAGAGGTATAGCCAAAAGAAGTTAGGGGGCTGGATGGAGAGTAACCAGGACTGCAACAGTGAATACGCTAGAACATCTACATTTATGGTAAGTGTTCACAACTGTACTGTGTTCTTCGTGTTTTACTGTTGCAGTCATTACATTTGAGTAGATTCCCAAAGCTATGGTTGGGAGGAGGAATTTAGATAGCATTATGGGCAGCTAAAACGCCCTGCAAGACTGCAGTGGCAAAGCCAGCTCTGGATTTATAGAAAGTTAGCAAATGATAATGCTTTGTGAAAGCATGTACAGAACTCCAGGTAGCAGCTTCTAGGATGTCCCTGGTTGGGACACCTCTGAGAAAGGCTGTGGAGGTAGATGTGTCCCTGGTGGAGTGAGGTTTGATCCCCGGGGGGATAGGTTTTCCATGGTGCTTATAGCAGAAATGAATGCAGTGGCCTATCCATTTAGAAATGGCTTGCTTTGAAATAGCCTTCCCCTCTGCCCCTGCAGCAAATGCCACCAGCAGTTGTTCAGATTTCTTTTGAGATTTAGTCCTGTCCAAGTAGAATCTAAGTTGTCTGTGCACAACTAAGGAATGCAGTATCCATTCCTTTATTCTGTAGATTGGGAAAGAAGGTTGACAAATGAATGGACTGATTAAGAGCCACACTGGATACCACCTTGGGCATGGAGAGATTGGTTCTGAAGGACACCCTGTCCGCATGAAAGATGATGAAAGGCTCCACTGCCATAAGGGTCTGTAATTCAAATACCCTTCTAGCTGAAGTGATTGCTAAAAGGAAAGCTGTTTTCCAAGAAAGAAATTTTAAGTCTGCAGTAGCAGCTGGCTCGAAAGGAGGTAGAGTGAGTTTCTCCTAGACAAAGTTAAGGTCTCAGGCTGGGGTTGGAGCTCTCCTGGGTGGTCTCAAATTTTGGCCCCTCTAAGGAACTGCTTGAGCAGTGGATGAGAGAAGAGGGGAGGTTCGGTGTTATAATGAGCTGAAATGGCTGAGGGGTGGATTTTAATGGAGGAGAAAGACATGCCCTTGTGAAGTATCTCAGTTAAGTATTGTAAAATCTGAGATAAACTGGGCACGGCTGTGCTCATCCTTGGAGACTGGTTCCAGGCACAGAATCTTTCCCATTTTTCAGCATAAAATTATCTAGTGCTAGGCCTCCTTGCCTCTAAAATGATATAGGTTCATAGGTAGGTACTAGGATATCGGCCCAAGGGCCTACGTAAGACTAGCCATCAAGGTTCCCTGGCTTACACCACCCAAGAAAGTTATTTTCCTCTGCCACTGTCGAGCAGAGACACAGAAGTGATCCCTGGGGTGTATTTGCTATTTTACAGCCACTCATCAAGATTTTTCTTGAAGAGTGCTAAATTAGGGGGCCCGGGGGGGCTAAAAGGGCCCTTTTTTGCAAAAAAACGGGGCCAAAGGGGCCCAAAACCCCCCCCAGCCCCCCTTGGTTTTTTAATTTGGGAAAGTTAAAGGCCAAATGGAATAATTTTGTTTTTTGTGAAAGGGGAAAAAATGTCCCCCCCCCCCCCCCCCCCCCCCCCCCCCCCCCCCCATACCCCCCTCCCCCCCCCCCCCCCCCCCCCCCCAAAAAAAAAAAAAAAAAAAAAAAAAAAAAAAAAAAAAAAAAAAAAAGAAAAAAAAAAAAAAAAAAAAAAGAAAAAAAAAAAAAAAAAAAAAAAAAGAACCCCTCCCAAAAAAGGAACGCTTCTGGGATGGGTGGGGCCGCCCCCAAAAAGGTTGGGGAAGTTTTGGGGAGGGAAACCCCCTGGGATTTTTCCGGGTTTTTTGGAAAGGTTTGGTCCCAAATTTTTAAAAATGGCGGTTTAAAAATTTCCCCTTTGGCCCTAGAAAATGCCAAACCAGCTTGGGTTTGATTTTTTTAGTTTATTGGGCCAAGAAAATCAATTGGGGTTGGTGAAACAAAGGGAATAAATTCCATTTTTTGGGGAAAAAAGGGTTAAAAAGGGACCTTTGGGGCCCAAATAATCCCCTTTGGGGGGAGGATTTTCTGGGCCCCTTTCCCGATTGAAAGTTTGTAAAAGGTCCATTCCAAAAGGGTTTGAAATTAAATTTCAAATAAAGTGTTCTGGGGGGGGAAAAGGCCTTTTTCCGGAAAGAAATTTTAAGGGGTTGCAGAGGGGTTTCCTGAAAGGTGGAGTGTTTTCCCCGGGACAAATTAAGGTCCACCGGGGGTTAAGGTCCCCTTTCTAAAATTTTGGGTTAAAGGGAATTGTTTGGCCAGTGGTGGGGAAAGGGGAAGGTTTTTAAAAGGGAAAATGGCAGGGGGGATTTTTTTGGAGGAGGCCACCCCCTTTAAACACCAGGATTGAAAACGGGGTTCGGGAGGTGTCCCACCCTTTGGGGATTTGGCCAGGCCCTCTTTTTTTTTTCAGCTTTAAAATTATTGGGCCGGGGCCCTTTCCTTGTTAAAATGAAATTTCAAGGTGGGTCCCAAACGGAAGGGGGCCCAGGACTAACCCTTTTTGGTTACCCCCCCTTTTTGTCCACTTTTTGGAGGCAAAAATTTGGGGGTTTTTTGCAATTTTACGGGATTCATAAATTTTTTAAAGAGTTTGGAACCCCTTTGTTAAATGAGGGATTTTCCAATTTTGGGGGAAAGTTTGGGGCAAATTAATTCCAAAATGGGGTTTTTGGGTAAAAAGGGGGCCCTGAGGTAAGTGGGGGTTGGGAAAACCCTTTACCCTGATTAACAGTTTTGGGTTTTGACTTTTTTAAAGGGGCAAATCATTGGGGGAGGTGATTGTTTTAAAAATAAACCCGGAACGGGTGGGATCCTTTGGGAGGCCAAATTCTTTTTTTAGGATTTTTTTTTTCCGGGTTTTTAAAATGGGGGTTTAAAAGGAGGTTGAAATTAAAGGGGAAAAATTTAGTTTTAAAAGTGAGGGGAAAATTTGGTTTTTTCCTATGAGAAAACCAAAGGATTGAGGGGTGCCTTTAAAAGGATTCCTGCCCAACTGTAAGGGGGGTGCCCTTTTTAAAGGCCAGCCCCGGGGCCCCAACCCAAATCATCCTTTGGTTTAAATTGTTTGTTTTTGGTAGTTCTGGGACAGGGGAAAAAGGGGATGGACTGTTTTGGTTTTTAGTTTAAAGGATGAGCACCACTTTCCGGGGCCCCTTTTGGGGGGGGAGCCCCAAAACATTTGGGGAAATTCTTGGCCCCAGTTTCCACTAAAATTTTGGGCCAGAGGTTTCGGGTTTACCCTGTTTTCCAGGTTTTTAATTTTCCCAGGAAAGGTAGGTGCCCCCTTGGTACCCCAAGGCCTGTTTACAATTTGGAGTCTGAAATTTAAGGTAAGAATGTGACCCCCCTCTTGTTTGGGGGGTTTTAACATAAAGTGGTTTACCTTTTAAAAGGGGGTTGTCCCTTGGGGGAAATGGTGGTCCCCTTAACCCTGTCAAGCTTTGGGTACGCTAAAAAATTTCTTTTGGTTCAGGGGCTTTTGATTGGGGTTTCCTTTTCCCCGAAGGGGTTTCCGGGTTTTGGGGGCCCCAAATTTTTTTTGTTTATGATTTTTAAAGGGTTTCGGGGGGGTGGTAAAAGGTTATCCCTTTGGTTTGGTTTTGGCGGGGGGCCTCGGGCCCCCCAAAGGGGAAATCTAGGAAAGGGCCCAAGGGAGATAAAAATTTTTTTTTTGGGGGTTTGAAATGTTAAAATGGGCCTTTTAGAATAAATTTAATTTTTTAATCCGTTTGAATTTTGGAATTGAAAAAGCAAAAGGGGGGGGCCCCCAAGGTTTGGGGTTTTTTCCCGCAAGGATAGGGGATTTTTCCACCTTGTTTGGGGATTTGCCAAAGGGAAAATTTTTTCCTTTTCGGGGGCCATGGGGTTTTCCATCTGGGAATTTGTTTTTAATTTTCCCGGGAAATTTTAAAATTTGTTGACGGGGACCAAAGGCTTTTCCCAACCCATGGAAGTTTTTGGGAAAAAGTACCCCCTTGTTTTTGGAACCCAAAAGGGTGTTTGGTTTAAAAAGGTCCAAAAATTTGGGTCCTTGAATTGCCCTTTTCGGGGTCCCGGGAAAATTTTTTTTAAGTAGAAACCCTTGGGGTTCCCTTTTCCTTTCCTTCCCTGCCGGGTAAAACCCCCCCATGCAAAAGGAAAAAATCTTTGGGTTTTGGGCCTTGGGGGGCCCCTTTGTTTTGGTAGGCCCGCCCCCCAAAAACTTGGTTGGAAAATTGGGGAAGGGAAAATCTTTTTTCCCCTAGGTTTTAAATTTAAAACCCTTTTGTCCCGGGGTAGTTTTCCAGTTTTTTTGGGAATTGAAAAAGAAAAATCCCCAAAAGGGCAGTAGTTTGAAAAAGGGGAAAGTCCATTGGAAGTTTCCAAAAGGGGAATTTTCTTTTCCCAAAAACCTTGGGGAATTTAAAAAGCCCCCAGGTTAAAATTTTTTGACCCGGGGAAAACCGGGTTTTCCCTTGCTGGGTTTGGTTAAAGAAGATTTTGGAAGGGGCTAAAAGGGTTTTAGAGGGCCAGGCCCAAATTTAGGACCCTGAATTTTTTTGGGTAAAAAATTTAAATTTTGAAATTTCCCCTTTTTTCCTCTTTTGGGAACCCCCCATCTTGGGAAAAACTTTTTTGGGTCCCCTGATTTGGGGGGCCACCAAAAAAAATTGCTTTAAAAATTGACCCCAGGCAAAAAATTTGCCCCTTTAAAGTAAGCCCATTCCTTTCTAAAGACAACCCCAAACAGCGGGTTTGGAAGAGGCCTTTAAGGGGAACCCAAAACCCAATTGGGAAAGTAGGCCCCAAACCTTTTGTTCACCCCGGGAATGAAAACCGGGGTTTTTCTTTTTTTCCAAAGCCGGAACAAAAAATTTTTTTTTAAGGGGGCCAGTCCAAAAAACAGGGGCTGAACTTTAAAAAAATTTTAAAGTTTGGGCCAAGGGTTTGTTTTAATTTAAACCTTTTAAAACCCCATCTTTTTGCCCTGGTCCTTTTTAAAGGGGTAAAATTTTTAAAAGTGGGAAAAGGCCCTTAATGCCCTTTTGGGCCCCCGTAAAAGCCCTGAAAGAGGTTTTTAAAAAATTTGGTTTTGGGAATTTTCAGAAAACCCTGAAATTCATTTTCCCACGGGGCGGGGAATAAACCCAAATTTTCTGAAAAGGGCACCCAATAAAAATGTTTGTACAAAAAAAATGGCTTTAAAGGGCCCAAAGGGCCGGGGTTTGGGAAGAAACCCCAAAGGGCCCTTTTATTTAATCAGAAAATTTTTCCCAGTGGAAAACCCCCTTAAGTTGGGCCCCGGAAAACCCTTTTCTGAGGGGAAAAAGGGGAAGGGGAATGGAGCCCTGTAGAATCTTCTTTTTAAGGGGAAGGGGTGGGGCCCAAATTTTCCAAAGGTCATCAAAAGAATCGGGAAAACAAACCAAATCGGGGAGGATTAAAAACCCCAATTTTTTCAGTCCTGGCCCTTTAAAGGGGGCTCCTTTAGATTTATTAATTTCCCAAAAAAAATTTTTTGAGGGGAACCCGGGGGAATGGGCCTTTGGCATGTTTTTGGGAAAAAAATGGATCAAAATTTTTGGGAAAAAAAAAACCCGCCGTTTTAAAAATCAATTTAAAGGCCAAAACCCTTTTAAAAGGGGGGTTTGGCCTCCCCGTTGGTTTTATACCCAAAGGAAACACCCATTTTTTTCCATAAACCTAAAGCATTTGGTGGCTTTTTAACTGGATCAAATTTTGGGCCAAGAAAAGGGGCCCTCGAAATAGAATAAGGGGAAAAATCAAAGGGTGTGAAAGGGGCCCCTGGTACCAAAGGTGAACTGGGCCCAAAAACTTTTAAGGAAAAGGGGTTGTAGGGGCCTTTTAAAATTGGGGGCGGGGCCGGGTCCCCGGGCCCCTTTATCTTTGCATTATTTTCAGAATCCAGGTAGTCAGATGGCTAGCCGATGACACTTCAGGATAATTAAACCAAGAACTGAAATACTTACAGGCAAAAATATACCAACAATAGATAGTGTGCTGATTAAATAAAGCATAAAACCGACAGCAAGGTACGTCATGGTCAGGGCCTAGGCAAGGAATACAGTACGAATGAAAATCTTTGAGGTATTTGCTTTCCACAAGTAATGCAATTATTAACTTTTACTGACATCGGTAAGGAGCAAGAAAAAGTTTCCCCAACGGAGTACTTAGCTTTAGTTGAAGGCTTTGGTTCTGAAACTCAAAAACGAAAATTTCAGGAGTCGGCCGACCGGCACTTGTGAACTGCTTCTGTTTTGGGCACCGCACGGCAAGAAAGACTGATGTAATGGCACTGGCTGCATGTTTATACCCCTGATGACCTGATGTCATGGAAGAAGGGACAGCAACTGACGCAGGACCCAAGACTTTGTTAATCAGGCCAACCGAGGGCTACCTGCAAGCAGATAACCCAAATGTAATGACTACACACGAAAAAACACGAAAAAAGTACAGTTTTGTACCTACCATAAATATAGATGTTCGAGGATCCACATTGCTGCAGTCATAACCTGTGGGTAGTCCGCTGTCCTAAATTGACCCGAATACCAAAGGGTTAGGCTGACGTCGGTCATGGTCGCCCGGAGCTGACATCAGTACGTAGTAGTACTTAAGCGCATGACCGATGTCATATCCTCAGTCTTTCTTGTCCCAGATGTCAGAATGCCTTAAGAAGGAAAAGGCTAGACCCAAAAGAAAAATAGAATGCCCAACAACCAGAAAAGGAAAAACAGCAATAATCCCAAGGGCACAATAACCACAATAACCACCCCAACAACAGAGGGGAAGGAGGGAGGGAAAATAGGACTGCAGCAATGTGGATCCTCGAACATCTACATTTATGGTAGGTACAAAACTGTACTATGTTCTTCGTCTCACATTGCTGCAGTCATAACCTGTGGGTAGAATCCCAAAGCAAAGGAAAAAGGGAGGCTGGCAAACTAAAAGGCATTAGGGGCTGCTAACATGCCCTGTAATACTGCAGTGGCAAACCCAGCCCTGGACTTAGAATAAAGAGGGAGATGGTAATGCTTGGAAAAGTGTGAACTGAACTCCAAGTAGCTGCTTCCAAAATATCTTTAGTAGCTACACCCCTTAGAAAAGCAGTAGATGTAGCAGTAGCCCTAGTGGAATGAGGCCTGATCCCAGCAGGAACCTTCTTCCCATGATGGGAATAACAAAAAGCAATACAGTTACCAATCCATTTTGAAATAGTCTGTTTAGACACAGCTTTCCCTTGAGAAGTCACAGCAAAAGAAACAAATAACTGTTGAGTCTGTCTGAACTCCTTAGTTCTGCTCAAATAATAACGTAACTGCCTGTGTATATCCAAAGAATGCAAGATTTTTCCCCCTTATTTTGGGGATCAGCATAAAAAGTAGGCAAATGGATAGACTGGTTCAAGGCCACATTAGAAATCACTTTTGGCATAAAGGCAGGATTAGTACGCAAAGAAACTCTATCCTTATGGAATATCAGAAAAGGTTCAACTGCCATGAGAGCCTGCAATTCAGATACCCTTCTAGCAGAAGTGATGGCCAACAAAAAAGCAGTCTTCCAAGACAAAAATTTCAATTCAGACGTAGCTGCAGGTTCAAAAGGAGGCAAAGTAAGCTTCTCCAACACAAAATTGAGATCCCAGGAAGGAGTAGGAGCTCTACGTGGGGGTCTTATATTTTTTGCCCCTCTAAGAAATTGTTTAAGCAAAGGGTGTGAAAATAAAGGAGGGTCACAATCATAGTGAGCAGAAATAGCTGCAGCATGAACCTTCACAGAGGAAAATGACAAACCCTTGTCCAGTAATTCAGTAAGGTACTGTAGAGTAAAACTCAAATTAGGCCCCGAGACATCAAAACCCTTTGTTGTGCTCCAAAGAAAAAAATCTCTTCCATTTTCCAGCATAAACTTTTCTGGTGCTAGGCCGCCTAGCTTCCAATAGAACATCCAAAACTTGTTGAGGAAGCTGAGATCCCACAGGCTCTAAAACAGAATTCACCAGGCCGTTAGATGTAGGGACTGCACCCTGACATTGAGCAAATGACTGCTTGACTGGGACAACAAGTGAGGAAGCTGTGGCAAAGGCCAAGGAGGCTCCTGAATTAAACTCCTCAGCAGAGGATACCAGTGCTGACGTGGCCAATCTGGTGCTATTAGAATCATGCAAGGCTTGTCCCACCTGACTTTCAAGAGTACCTTGGGAAGGAGAGGCAGAGGAGGAAAAGCATAGACGTGAAGGTTGTTCCAACTGAAAGATAGAGCATCCACTTTCCAAGCTTTTGGGTGAAACATCTTTGTGCAAAATTTTGGTAGTTGGAAATTTAGAGGAGAAGCGAACAGATCTATGTCTGGAGTTCCTCAAGCCATTGTCAACTGCTGGAACACCTGAGGATCCAATTTCCACTCGTGGGGGTCCACAATATGTCTGCTCAATACATCTGCTAGGGAGTTCTGTGCTCCTGGCAGAAACCGAGCTTGAAGAGTGATGTGCAAACTCAGAGCAGTCTCCCACAAAATCACTGCTTGTCTGCAAAGAGGGTAAGAATGGGTTCCCCTGCTTGTTGATGTACCACATGACTGTAGTGTTGTCTATTCAGATCAACACCTGTCCTGGTTGAAGTAGGCCCTTGAAAGCCATCAGGGCAAACTGGACTGCTAACATCTCCTTCATGTTGATTTGCTAATGCTCTAGTCTGGGTGGCCTCGTGTCTTGTACCAATCTCCCATTGATTTGTGCTCCCCAAGCCAGTTCTGAGGCATCCGTCGTTATGATCTGACTTCGCCTCTGGTGGGATCACAGAGAGTCCCTTGTTTAGGTGACATTCTGTGCCTACCACAAGAATTCCTTCTGGATGCAAGGTATTATCTGAGTGACAGTGTCCAAATCGTGGCAGTGTTGAGTCCATACACTTTTGAGATACCATTGAAGCTTCCTCATATGCAGTTTGGCATTGGGAAGTACTAGAATGCAAGATGCCATGAACCCCAAGGCTTGGGACTGTCCTTGCAGTCAGCCTGGACTGTACTGATAATTGCTGAAAGTATAGGTGAAGAGTTCTTTGTTTGTCCGGGGTCAGAAAAGCCATCTGAGAGGCTGTATTCAGTCTCACACCCAGAAAGCACATGTCCTGAGAGGGTACTAGACTGGACTTTATTTCGTTCACAGAATACCCTAGGCATCTTAAAACTGCCATTACATACTGCAGATGCTGAAGTAACTTGTCTTTGTCTTGAGCAAGAATCAGGCAATCGTCCAGATAAGGATAAATTTGAATTCCCTTCAGTCTGAAGAATGCTATGACAGGGGCCAGAACCTCGTGAACACCCTGGGCAGTAGATAAACCAAGGGCAATGCAGAGAACTGATAATGAGAAGTACCAGCCGGAAACGAGAAACCCTCCTGCAACTGAGCCTGATAGGAATGTGAAGATAGGGCCTCTGAGATCCAGAGTTACCATCCAGTGATCTTTGCCTAGCATAGGCAGAAGTTGCTGTAAAAGTTAACATCTTGAACTTTGGAATGTCCAGGTATGTATTGAGGAATGGACAAATCCAGAATTGGCCTCCAAGAATTTCCTTTCTTTGGTACTAGGAAAGGCTGAGTAAATTCCTAGGCCTACTTGGAAGGAGGAACCACCTGGATTGTTCCCCAGCTGTAAAAAGCAAAGAAATTTGTTCCTCGCCTCCAGCCTTTGCTGAGGAGGAATGGTCTGGCATGCCTTTGAAAGGAGGAAAAGTGTGGAAATAAAACTTGTAGCCTTGATTTATTATGTCCAATACCCATTTGTCCTGGGTGACCAAATGCCAATTCTGTTTGAAAAGAGCCAACTTTCCCCCTAGAGGAGCTGCCAGACAAGAGGGATCTGGCAGCAGAAAATACAGGTCATTGGGTCTGTTTATGAAAAGGCTGACCCCTGCCCTCACCAGAAGATTGTGCAGGGGAACTCCAAGTCCTAGGTCTGAAGGAACCCTGAGCTTGAGTTTTACCCCTACAACGTCTAGACCTGCCCTTGGACTGAAAATCCGAAGAAGGGTAGGACCATCCTTTTGCAGGCCAATTCCTGCTAAATGTAGGGGGCTGCACTTGCAAAAAATCCTTAACTGTCTGCATCGACTTGGCTTTCTCTTCCATCTTTTTCAAAACCGACTCCACAAGAGAACCAAGAAGAACATCAGATTGAAGAGGAGCATCCAAAATCCGAGCTTTCACATGCTCTGACAAATTTTGATCCTTAAGCCAGGCATGCCTGCAAATCACTGAACCAGTAGCAGCCACCCTGGAAGAAGCCTGAATAGCATCAAAGCCACACTGCAAGGAATGTTTACCAACTTGATCAGAAGCATGAACCAAGTCCTGCAATTCCTTGCACTCTATACCCTCAGATAAGGCATCTACCTTAGATTTCAATTGACCTAACAAAAAGTTCTGATATTTCAGCATATGAAATTGGCAATTTAAAGCCCTCATAGCTAACGTAGAAGAGGTGTACACTTTTTTACCCCACCTATCCAAAGCTCTAGAATCTTTGTCCAAAGGAACCGGATTCTTAACCACAGAAGCCTTAACACCATTAGGTCCTTGAATAATGGTCTCTGGATCAGCCCTAGGACTCTTATACAAAAATTTATGAGCTTCAGGGACTCTGTAATACCTGTCTGGCTTGACAGGAGCCGGGGGTAAAGAATCAGGATTAAGAGAAGCCTCGGAAAACACATTCTGAACAACATCTAAAACAGGGGGAATAGCCAAAGGCCTATGTTGTGGCAAAAACAAAAATTCCCTCAACCTCTTGCGAGAATCCGAAAAATCCTGACCTTCCCACTTGAAATGCTCCCTCATGGAATGCAGGGTTTCAGAAAAGGAAAAATCCTCTGGAGGAGAAGCAGAAGGACAGGAATCCTCTGTCTCCGAATCTGAATAAGAAGGAAAATCCTGAATATCCTCAGCTGAGGACTCAGAATAATCAGAAGAATGCTCTATTCCTTCTAAATCCGTCTCCACCCTAGACCTCTTCTCAGGAGGGGGCATAGAACCCCTAATCAAAGTAATCAAATCCTCTGCCATTTTCAACATATGTTTCTTAGGAACAGAACCTGAAGAACTAGGGCTATGTCCCGAACCAGTAGGACCAGATTTAGACTTAGCAGGCCCCTTAGGCACTGAAGTAGAAGGCCTACTAACCTTTTGTAAGGATGGAACCACAGAAACTTGAGAAGCCCCCTCGGCCTGGCCCAACTCCTGAGAGACCAACTCCTGCAAAATTAAAGGCTCCCCCTGGGATTCAGCCGAGGCCTCGGCTGGATCCACAAATTCAACCGTGGTTTCCATAGAACCGGCGTCCGCAACGGACGACTCCTCCGGTTTAGACCTTAAAACTTTCTCTTTTCCTCTTTTCGGTAGCGCGCCGGAGTATCCCACGGCATGTTGTAGTTACACCGCTTACCGAAAACAAGTCTAGCACAGTCTAATCTACATTTAATGGTGCGCTTATGAAATCTAGCGCAAAAGCGACACCCGACAACGTCGTGCTCAGGCCCCAAGCAAGGAATACAAAGAGAATGGTAGTCCCTATGAGGTATCTGTTTCCCACAAGAAATACAATTATTAACTTTTTCTGACATCCGGATTAACTGAAACAAGAAAAGACAAAAGTTTTCCCCAACGGGGTACTTAGCCCAACTTGGTCTTCGGTCTGAAACTCGAAAATGAAAATTTCAGAACGCTGAACGGCACTTGCAAAAGCTGCTTCTGCTTCGGACCATGCGGCAAGAAAGACTGAGGATATGACGTCGGTCATGCGCTTAAGTACTACTATGTACTGATGTCAGCTCCGGGCGACCATGACTGACGTCAGCCTAACCCTTTGGTATTCGGGCCGACCGAGGACAGCGGACTACCCACAGGTTATGACTGCAGCAATGTGAGATGAAGAACATCATCTTCCATGGCGGCAGCTCACAAGAAAAGCTCAGTTAATATCAGAATATGTACTGATCCAAGAGACTTGAACAAAGCATTAAAACAACATCACCATCCTATGTGTACAGTCAAGGAAGTTGCTGCCCTCATTCCAAATGCCACTGTTTTTTCTGTCTTAGATGCAAAAAGTTTTGTAAATAATGCTCGATTGAAAATCTTCACTACTGACTACATTCAGTAGACCATTTGGAAGATACAGATTTCTAAGAATTTTATTTGGAATAAATTCTGCCACGGAAGTCTTTCAGCATGCGATGGAGCAATTTTTTTTCTGGCTTTTCCTGTGCCATTACATTACATTACATATACTAGTAGGAGGCAATAGTGAAGCAAAGCATGACAAACCTCAAGAAAGTTCTGGAAAGAGCATGTGGCATGAGTCTTAAGCTCACTCATCAGAAATATAAATTCAGGCTATGAGAAGTTACTAATGTTGGTCATTTACTAGTTCAGGCTTATGACCAGATCCTTCCAAGCAAGCAGCTATTCTTGAGATGCCAGCAACAGACAATGTCCAAGCCTTACAACATTTTCTTGGTTTGGTCAACTATTTGGGCAAGTTTATCCCAGATTTCAGTGAACTATCAGCACCTCTTAGAGAGCTGACATGCAAAAATGTTAGCTGGTCCTGGTTGGAACAACACTAAAGAACATGTGATGTCCTGAAACAGAAAATTGCCAGTCCACCACCCTTAAGATACTATGATGTTCACAAGCCAATAACATTTTCCTGTGATGTTTCAGGGTCTTGTCTAGGTGCAGTTATTCTTCAGGAGGGTAGACCAGTAGCCTATGCATCAGGAACGCTTACCCAAACTGAGATGCAGTATACTCAAAATGAGAAGGAACTCTTGGCAATTGTGTTTGCATGTTTGAAGTTCTATGATTATATTTATGGCTGACCTATCCAAACAGACACTCATCACCAACCTCTAGTTACTATTTTAAAGAAGCCAATGCACACAGTTCCAGCGAGACTACACCACATGATGCGCAGATTGCAAAAGAACAATTTCAAAATAGTGTATACAAAAGGCAAACTTCTTTATCTTGCTGAGACTTTATCCAGATCACTCAGAAATACCATAGAAAAGCTTGACAAACAGAACTTTCATTTTGAAGTCATGGAAGTGCATAATTTTTCTTCCACAAGAAGTGATGAGCTTACAAAATCACACAGAATCAGATCCAATTCTTCAAAAGCTCAACCACTTTATTAGAAAAGGATGGCTGTCAAAGCAATCTTGTTTACCACTAGAAGTACAACTCTATTTTCCTTTCAGAGATGAGATTTTGAAGGAAGATGGTATCATCTTGAAATGTCCAAAAGTCATCACTCCAACATCCTTACAACAAGAGCATATTAAGATTTTGCATTGTAGCCACCCAGGAGCTGCCTCTACCAAAAGAAGGATGAGAGGACTAGCATTTTGGCCTTCTATGTCAAAAGATATCCCCAGGATTTAATAAAATCTGTGTAGGCATAATGTAGAGCCTACACAAAAGGTACCATATGTCCGTGTTTGCAGTTCCACCTCCGTAGTGCACCATGCATAGTAATGAAGGCGCATTACTGAGGGAGAGTCATGTAATATGGTTATTAAATAAGTGTAAGGAGTGTGTTACTGTGTCTGGAGGTGAGTAACACACCCCCTGCACTGTCAAAGTGCAGGATATCAAATTAAAAATATGTATGTTTTATTATTTGTTAATGTTTGCACAGTGCACTGCAAGTGACACGTGCCAAACATCTAAAAATAGAAACCAAATACATTTAATTATGAATGCAAAGATCATGTTTAAGCATAGCTGAGCAGATTTGAGTGGCATGGCATGGTGCTCAGCAGTGCCTAAATCTACTTGAGAAATATATGTAAAGGTATAGCAATATTCTACATATCCATGTAGCCAAATGGCTAGAGTAACAGCCTGATGTGCAAATGGTACAGGGTTTGAATATGCAGATGGGTTAATGAGTATTTATTTCCCAAATACAAACTATGCCACTTATTTTTAAATCCTGATGTGCTGCACCCAGCTAAGCTCTGCTAAGCACCACTAAGTCATGCCAAGCACAGCTTAAATAGGATCTGTTTTAGCAATGCCTGGAAGCGTAGATGTACACTTAGCTGGTTTGCACACTAAGTGACACCAACCACTGCTAAGCATTTCCAGTTTAAGCACTGCTGAGCTGAGATCAACTGGTTTGTGCAGTGCTAAATGATGCACCAGAGTTTTAAAAATTGCCCAGTGGCATGAAAGGGCAGGAAAACAGGGTATATTAAACACAATAGGCAGGAATACTGCAAAATCTGCTGGAGTTCAGCCTGCAGGGATACTATGGCAGGTGTTGGGAGAGGGTTTGTGCTTTTGGGTGCAGCAGTGGGGCATTGAGGAGTCCAGTGTCATGGTCAAACTTCGAGAAAAAACATGAAGACCGGCTCATGCAGGGTAGTTACCAAGGCTCGGAGTACAAATCAGAGGCCTAGGACTACCTGGCACAGGACCTCACCAGTGCAACTGGCACATCCCGCACAGGTGACCAGTGGAATCACCATAATGATCTGAAAAGAAGGGAGGGGGCTCTCTTGGATGCCTGGGTCCAACAATTTTGAGCAGGCAATATTCCACAAGTGTGTAAGTATGTTAACCCGTGTCACCAATATTTAACCTTGAATGTCTGCTAAACTGGCATGCATAATTGTGTGCTTCTCTCCCAACAGCCACAGAGGTCAGAGCTTGCAATGTTGAGATGCACGCAGGACACCTAGCCAGGTTGCACCATAAGTGTGGTGAGTCTGGATGAATCTATCAATCTATAGTCATATAAACAAGAAAGAGGAAAGCATTAACTGCCATTAGGTATATCAACAGCTTTGAATGTATTGTAATGAAATGTGCTCACAGACTCTGACTGCAATAAGTGACTACTGCTAAATGTACTGCAATAAGCAGGACAGAGTAATGCATTAACCTTGATTAAGGAAATGAAATCAAGTTTATATCACAATAACTGTGGTATTACAGCTGTATTGAAACACCTGCATTACATTTACTATTGCTCAATAAAAACTTGACAGTGTACCAGTAAATGCATGAAGGCATTTGTAATGAACTGTTCTGCAATACGTGTGGAATGAGAGCTGACATCTCAACCCAGTAACAAAATGCTGCAGTTTATTTAGTAATGTATAGCTGACCTAGTCTCTCTGCCATGAGTGCATATCATGCAGCTGTGTCCACCCGTCACTGCACTGTACTATAACACTATAACATTAGTAGCAGGTCATATTCTTTTTCCAGGTTAGCTCTAGGACAAAATCAATCAGATAGCAGCAGTGCCTCAGTAGCTCGGTTTGTTAAATGCTGTGTAGTAAGTCCATTTTGCTAGACACAGACCAGGTTCACATCCAGTTCCATGTACTAATAACTACTACTGAATTACATATCTTATGATGACAGATATTCTCTCCACAGGGACTACTGGTAAATTGGTGAGGTAGCCCATAGTATGTCTAAATAATGTTGTGTTCAGATGTCGCAGACTGTTGAAATCAGTTTCACGAATGTGCTATTAATCCACACAATAAAGGTAACAGGTTCAATAATAACAAACTATAATAAAATAAAAGAACTAAAATGTGTAATAACAGATATCATTCTCTCCACGGGGACACAGATAAAAGGGTGAGATAGCTCAAAGTATATGTGAATAAGTGTTTGTGCAGATGTCAGAGACTGCTAAAATCAGTCTCACGAATCTGCTATTAAACCATACAATAAAGGAAACAGGTTCAATAATAACAAACTATAATAAAATAAAAGAACTAAAATGTGTAATAAGACATTCCCTCTACAGGGACACAGGTAAAAGGGTGAGATAGCTCATATTATGTGTTAATAAGTGTTTGTACAGATGTCGCAGACTGTTAAAATCAGTTTCATGAATGTGCAACTTATACAAGCAATAAAAACAACAAGTCCATTAATAAGAAACTATCATAAAATAAAAGAAATTAAATGTGTAATGAAGGTATGGCTGTATTCCTGGAGTGTCTTGTAAAGGTTGATGCAGTGAACTACTACATGTGGTGCATATGTCCCCTGGAGTCAGTGCTAGTAGGTAAGATTCCCACGCCTGCCAAGCATGGCATGATAGTTGTGTTTTCTCTGTACTGTGGACATCATTGTCTCTCAAGCGTCACTGTCATGGAATGTAATTGCTATTGTTTAATCCCTCTGTCACAGATGTATCCTAGACATGATTATATAGCAATATCAAAGTAATAGTACATTACCTCACAGTATTCCATTGCAGTTATATAGGTCCACTTGATGTGAAGTGTTTGTTGTAGTTGTGTACCTGCAGATGTTACTGTTTGGCCCACACTTTCCCATGTGGATAGCTTGAGGGTATGTATGTGCGACAGCAACTAAAGGGCATATTTACACAAAGAAAGGGCAGACCCGTAAAGTAGCTAGCATTACTGTCATCAACTATATAGCCCATGATGGTATCAATGGACTGTATTTCTTTCTCTTCCCACCTCTTATCTTCACATATTTATTATTGTTGGTATATTGGTTATTGTTTACTATTAACATATGTTGTTCCAAAACTCCACTTTGGGCATGTGTTTTATTAATGCTATGTATTACCATGGTTGCATCTTGGTTGAAATACCTATTCTGTTGGCCTTGATGCCATAACTGTTACTGGCATGCTGTTACTATAGTGACTGTTCTGTTATTTCTTGTTGTGTTTCATGAAATATGCATGTAACTGTAATGGGCTATGTACAATGCCTCTTCAGGGCAGTGAAGGAGCAGTGACTGTTGCCTATGGGTGGGGGAGCTCAGTCATGCTGCTGCTGCCTGGAAGCACATGCACTTCTGATTCCACAAAACCCTCCCTATCCAAGTTGTTTACCCCCCATGCGTCACATACCACCACTGTATGCTGTCTTGTCTGTCTGCAAATGCAAACTCTCCTACCAAACTTACCTTCCCACACATACCTATATCCCTTCCCCAATATTCTACTCTCTCCTTAAAAAAAAGGAAGGCTCCTGTCCCACAAAAAAAAAAAAAAAAAAAAAAAAGGCCTTGCATTCAGTACATTTTGCCACCCACAGTCCTGGTTTCAAATCCAGCGTGTTGCACTTCAAATACAGTCTTGTGAATACAGAAAATAATGTCAGAGTCATGCAATTTTAGCCACAACAGGTTGCTGCTGCAGAATTAACTACTACCCATGTTTGCAAGTCAAAGGCCTGTAGGTAGGGACACACTGCACATATTCATATAGCCTACCTATATGAAGTCTACTTCTCTCTGACTGGAATTGTTACATAGCTGATGTACCTTAAGCACATGCCTTGACCAGACTGTCATGGGTACCCTCACCCTGGCTCTGCTGTAACGACAGAGCTGACACTGCTCCCCAGTGACACATACATTCTTGGCTGTCAAGCCGGAAGTGCTTACACTTCACCACTCCATATAAGTAACTTATGCTGCAGCAGCAGCTGTAGCCTGCAACATATGCTGCTGCATGGTAAGCAATGCCTACCTACCAAAGATGTACCATACCTCACAAGCCCCTAGAACAAGGGATCCAGACAACACCCATACATGTTAAAGGGAGGCAAAGACCTAGTGACAGGGACATGTATCACAGCTGGCTCCTACAAACATACTGAGCTGTTAGACCAGCAGCTACTGCAGCAGCATGCATATTCTGATGGGTATGACGTCTGACACTCACATGTCTCTTCCCCATTAATCCTCTTCAACCCACAATGTTTTAAGACTGCACTCCAGGTAATCAAAATGTCATGTGACAATGGCCAAACATAGCATGCAAAACTGTGGACATACCCCATAAATCACAACAGTGGGTATTATTTCTACCTACCCTATGCAATGCTGTGGTTCCACGCCAGGGTAATTTCTAAGTCCATCTCAAAGACTCAAAGAAAGGCAATTTCAAGGTCTACCATGATGGCCTTTAAATATTACAGAATTGTGGTGCCAGCAGTCATTGGCTAATGAAACGGCAACCCAGCTGTGTTGGATGCAATTAGCAAGTCTGAGCCACAGACTGGTGCACAGGCAATTACTTGTTAATGAGCATGACCTAAAAAAGTCAAGCCACTCAGCGCGACATGGAAATAGCCTGTACATTGCTTTACCAAGACAGTGTACAATTTAGCAAGCTTTTCTTGATTGGATTTGTTCACATACGGATCACATCACACTAGCAGGTATGTTATACCAGTCCCTATATAATTAATAGGCTGCACATGGGAGGATGCAGTTATGGGGAATAAGGATTACAACAGTAGGCCTGTAGCACATCTCTGGGAATGACATGTTATATACTCTGTTGTCCAACAGCTACAGGGCAGGCTCCCTCTCCACTGTGCCAGCTGTGAATGATCACAGCTCTTGCCCTCATCCCTTCCTGGTTGTCTCCGTGTATGAACGCTTACTGGACTATGATGTACAATATTATTGTCAGTAAGTAAGGGTGGTCACCAGCTGTCATATCGCAGGATGTACTGTTGTTCAGCTCCTTTCAGTTCAGGTCACACGGTGAACTGGTGCAGACATTGTAAAGGTGTCCCTGATGTACCTGGCTAGGCTTCTCTCACTGTTTTGTCATTCATATCTCATTAAGCTTTTACAGCTATGGCTAACATACCAGGCAACCACCTGGCCAGCTGGGATTCTTATCAAGTAACCATTATTAGTGGGGGCACAGGCCCAACCTCCTCATTGACAGAGAGTACCACCATTGGTCATATTAAGTAAGAGTATAAATAAAATAACAGATATTACTGTAGCATAAGCTTTTACCGGCTTCCAAAAATGGTGCGACAGCATAAGCCAGATTCTCTACATTGTCGACAAATAACCAGCAGTTATTGGCACAACCAGATCGTCTACATGTGTGTGGTAACAGACCACATACATCAGGAACACGCATACATTCCACAAACATTTATGCAAGTTGCTGGACAGGTATGATGCCTACAGGGAGGGTATACTACCAAGAGGTTTGCATTGTTGTCTGTCATTGTGGCATAGTTGTGTCACTGGACTATCCCCATACAGTTGTAATAAAATATTTGTCTGACAGTGGTTATATGACATAGTAGTGGACGACTTATGACCATAGGGGACACATCACAGTACATGGCACTGATAGATAGAGACATTACAATAAATTCCTTCACATAGCACAAAGGTAGTCAACTACCGGTAGTCCTACAAAGTTGCTGATAATTCCACATACATAGTTAGTGTTGACAGATCATGGCGGAGTATGACTTGGCAGTTAAGCAGTGAGTAGTACAGGCCATTACGCCTGTGCAGGGTCTAAAACACAATGGATATCTATGTAACTGGTGCCTTGATGTGCTCCCTCTGCTCTCTTTCTGAAGGCTGCATCAAAGCGAGGCACCTTATCATTTGCAGATGCTGGAAACAATGTTATTCCATGGATGGCCTTTGAGGAGCATTAAATCATGCTGCTGTCCAGAGAGTTGCCAGCATCATGTACAACATGCAACACTCCGTGGGATCTGACCTTGTTACAGCAGTCAACCAAAGAGGGATACAGGGCAGAACTTATAAGGTCTGGTACCAGGCAACAGATATGGTTTCACGCTGTAATGGCAAGTGCTGGCTGCCACTGTGGTCATGGAACGTAGCTGTCACCAGTGTAGGGTCTGCAGCAGAGCAACAACTCTCAATTCCACAGAGGGCATTCTTGGCACACCTGGGATCAACCACAAACTCCCAAACTCCAAACATACATTATGGTGGGTGCCACACCTTCCACATCAAAGGAGCATCCAGGTTGGCTCCCCGTGTTCATGACTGCAATGAGTATCAGTTATTGTATGTTCTGCATACCAGCACACAGGTGTCAGGTAACCTGCTTTGGGGTAGGGTTCATGCACAGTTGTGCACATATACTCAGAATAAACAAGTAATTTCCACGCAGTATCACATTATGTACTGTACATGTTGGTATACACATATACCTACACTGTAAAATACATGTTAGTACATATTTACATTTATATAATCATTATATTTATATTAATTAATGTTTATATATATATAATTTAATGTTTTTATTTTAGGACAATGTAAAAAGATACAAATTGTATGTTATTTAATTAATAATATTATTAACAATTATTTTTTAATTAACACATTTTAATTATTTTACAATATATTATACACAACATTTCACAGATTTGTTACAAACATATAGATTATATTTGTATATATAATGGGATAGTATGAGATGGGGGATGTTTTTATGTATTTAAAAAAGACATATTTTACCCCAGGGAAAAAATTAAAAAACAGAGTATATGTTATATTGTCTTGTCTGTGTATGTTTATCTTTTTCTGTTGTACATATAGAAATAAGATGTATGTGTATCATTTAAGATATGTTTTTGGGTTTAAAACAAATTAAAGGGAGCAATGAGAGTTGTTTTACAGTAATTTTATTAATGATTATTTTTAGCCCATATATTATCAAGGGGGTAATGGGGTTTTTTGGTGAAGAGAACATTTTTGTTTTTTAAAACATAGAACATACCCCGTTTAGGCCCCGATATTCAATAGATGGAACATTAACAGGGCAGGGGAAAGGAAATGCAAAAAATAGCCCGACAGACAAGAAGGTCCAGGGGACAACAAATTACATTCAAAAGCTAAACCCCAATGCTCCCCAAACCCTGCAGAAACTGAAAACCAAAAAAACAACATGGAAAAAATAATAAAATAAAAATATAAAAAAATAAAATAAAATAATATGTGAATTAAATAATAATTAAAAAAATATAATATAATTTTTAAAATAAAATATTTAAAAAAAAAATTAAAAAAAGAAGGGAAAAAAAAATAAAAAAATAAAAAAAAAATAAAAAAAAAAAAAAAAAAAAAAAAAAAATAAAATAATACATTTAAAGGGAAAGGATTTTAAAAAATTTTTGGGGGGAAGGGGAATTAAAGGGGAAAAAGGGAAAAAAGGCAGTTAAAATTTTAAAAGAATGGGGGGGAAGGCAGAAAGGGAAAAAAAAGAAAGGAAAAAATAGAAATGGAAAATGGACATTTGTGGGTTTAAAACAGGGGGAGGCAAAACTGGTGTGGAGAAAAAAGGAGAAGGCCAAAAGGCCCGGTTGCCTCCAAAAAAGCCCAAAAAGTGGGAAAAGAACCACTGAAAAAAGCACGGAGGGAGTGGAAAAACACCCCCCAGGAAAAGGAAGCAAATGAGGTGGGTTTCGAAAGGAAGGGAAAACAGGTTAAAGGTTTTGGAAAGAATAGTTGCAACGAGAAAGCCCCGGGAAAACCCCAAAGGAACCCGGAACTCCCCTAAAGGGTGAAAAGGAACAGCAGAATGGAAAAGTGGCCCGGCAAAGGAAGGGGGCAAAAAAGTTTTTAAGAGGAAAAGGGGTGGTGAAAAACCAAAAAAAAACCCCAAAGTGGGTTTTTAAAACTGGGGGAAAAATCAGGGACCCGGCCAAAAACATGGACTGGAGGGGGCTAAGGGGAAGGATCCCGAGTGGAACTGCAAGGAACAACGAACCCAAAGAGGGGAACCCATTTCCCCTGGAAAACCCAAGGTATGTAAGAATTACAAAGGGGGGGCCCCGAGAAATGGTGAATAAGGGGAATCAAAAAAAGGGATTTAGGGTCCCGGGTTTCTGCAACCAATTCCTGGGAGGGGTGACAAAATGTGGGAAAGTAAAAATGGGGGTAATTTTTCCCCCCCAAATTTCAGTTTTGGGAAAAGCAAATGGCCCTAAGCGCCAAAAACCCGGGGGGTGAGGGGGGCCTAATTTTTAAAACCGGGGGTTTCCTTTCCAAAAACAACTGGTTTTGTGTGTGCCCAAGGGGGTTAAGAAAGTTTTCTGGGAAAATTCCCCTTGGGCAGAAAAAAAAGGAACCAGAATTTGGAATGGGGAATCCCACAGGGAAAACCAATTGGGGGCAGGTTACACGGAGGTGGGTAGAAAACCCAAACGAAACGCACAAACCTAAAGGGAAAGCCAAAAGGGGGCAAGAAAAAACGAAAAAATAATAGAGCAGTGTTTGGGGGTGCCAAGCTGGGTTTGGCTGGCACTTCTGGGGGGGGAAAACCTTGCCCGACAAAACCCCCAATAAGACCCAAAATTTTCAGGAGGGGGCACCCACCCCTTTAAAATGGGGTTTGGGTAAAAAGTGGACAGGACCCCAGCAAAAGGGGCTTTGGGGCCAAAAAGCCCCCAAAACCCCCAAGGGGCCCCTCCCAGGGCCCAAAGGGGATGGGGAAGGGAAAACCCAGCCTCCCCAGAGGCCAAGGGAAAGGGGAAAAGGGGTGCCCCAGGGGATGCCCGGCCTTTGGAAAAAAGGCAACGCATTTTGAATTTCCCCCTGGGCCCCCAGGAATTTGGGAATATCCCTCTTCCACCAAAACAAAAAACCCAGGGATGGGTAAAAAAGACTGACCTGCTCAAAAACCCCCGGGGGACGGGAGGGTAAATTAACCGCAAGGGCCCCCCTCCCTAATTTCCAGGTTGTTGTAACCCAGGGTAATAATGAATTTTGGGGCCCCCGGGGCTAACCCTTTCCCCACCAAGCACTGCCAAATTTGCCCAAAGGGGAAACCCCCAAGGCAATAAGTGGGGATCAAGGGTTTTGCAAAGGAGCCTGGTGTGCCCCCCTGGGAAAAAACATGCGGAAGCCCTAATGAGGCCCCACCCGTAAGGAATGGCGTGGGCCCCCTTTAAATCAGGCCTGTTGGAAACTGGGGAAAACCTTTTTGGGAAAACCCAAAACATGCCCTTTTAAAAGGTAAGGCTTCAAAAAAAACCTAAAAACCCCCAAGGACCCGAAGGGTGGGAAAAGAATTTAAAGGGATAAGGCAAAAACGGGTGGAGGAGGCAAACCCCCCCAGTAGGAGAAAGGGGGATATCCCCGGCCTTGGAAAGAAAACGGGGGAAGGGTCAAACGGGCCCCCCCAAAACCCGGGTTACCCCTCTGGCTTCACCCCAAAAATAACAAGCCCCAAAAAGGGGGTGACCCGCCCCAAAAATTTTCAAGGAAAAACCACAACCCCTGGGACCACCGAGGCATGGGTGCCATGGTTAAGTAAATGGTAAAACCTGCCCCCCCTTTAACCTGGGAACCCCACTAAAATTTCCCAAAACCCCCCCAAAGCACCTGGCCCTATGCTGGGAAAACCAATGAAAAAAATATCAAGTTTCCAAAAACCAATTAATTTTGGGTGAACTGAAAATACCCAGCTAGGGCTGGGACCTTTTCAGTCCAAACCCGTAGGAACCCAAAGGGGTTCCCCCAAAAATCCCTAAAAAAAGGGCCCCGGAAACAAAATCCTCCCAAAAGAAAGGGGGGAAAAATAAATGGGGGTGTGAAACAGCAAACATGGGTCTAAAACAAGATGGGGAAGGGGATTTTCCCGGTTAAAAAAGAAAATGGGTAATCACAAAAGGATAACAAACCTTAAACCCATCCCCGGCCAGAAAACCAAAAAAGTAAAAAAGGGGGAAAGCAAAATTTGGCCCCCCCCCAAAAGTTGGAACCAAAAAGGCCTGGTGCCCGGTCAAAAATGGGGAAAAACCCCCCCGAACCTGTAAATACGCCCAAACCCCGGGAACCCCCTGGGCCAGGGGAAAACTTTAAAATTTTCAATCCTAAAAATTAAAACGAAAATCCCCAAAAAACGGGGGAAAACTGGCCCCCTGGGGGACAAACCAAAAACCATAAAACCCAAACCCCGGCAAGAAAAAGAGGGGGAAACTACTAATTTATAAAGCAAAAATTTCATGGAAGAAATGTATTTTATGGAAAAAAAAATTCCACAATACAAAACCACCAAGGGGCCCGAAAAAAAGTTTAAAAAAAAGTGAAAGGGAATTTTCACCCCCCCAAAAGTAACCAAAACCCCCCTTCCCCAAAAATACAAATAAATGTAAATGCCCCCATCATCCAAACTTTGGGGGTTAGCTCCCCCAAATTCAAAACCCCAAAACAACCCGGAGGAGGGGAACCAACCCAACAAACCCCGCCCAAAATAGGAACCCATACAATGAAACCAAAACATAAAAAAGAAAACATTCCGGAGGCCCAAAAAAATTACAAACAACCACAACCAACAAGGTCCAAAAGGGAAGACACCCCCCAATCAAACAACCCCCCCCCCAAAAAAAAATAGGGAAATGCAACCATTACCAAACTGGGGGGGTCCCCCAAACCCGTTTACAAAAGGCCCGGAAAGGGGAAACCAAAACCAACAAAAGGGGCCCAATAGACCACACCTGCCCCCAAAACCAAAAACTAACAAGGGGAAAACATTCCCGGAGGCCCAAATTTCCCACCCCAAAAAACAAGGTAAAAAAGGCACCCCAAACAATAAAATAGAAAGCAAACCCTAGTCCAAAAATGGTGTAAAATGGCCGAAGGGGAAAAAACCTCCTGGGTACATTTTAAAAGGGACCCCTAGTGAGCCCTGTTAAAAGTCCAAGGGGGGTAAGAACTGCCCGTTTGGGGCAAAATGCCCTAAAACCCAAAAATATGCCCCGGGACCCCAAACAAGGAAAAAGATCAGTTATAACGGGGGGCCCAATTACCCCCGGGTTCATTCCAAGGGGTCCAATGTTGTCCGGGGATGCATGCTTTTTCAAACCATGCCCCTTTCCCCGGGGGGGTTTCCCCCGTTTCCCGGGGTTGGGTATTATAAAAAGGCCCCCTTTGCCCCCTTTCCCAAGGGGGCCTTTGTTGGGAAGGGTTTAAAAGACTTTAACCCACCACCCCCGGGCGTGGAAAGGAAAAAAGGGTTTTGCCACCTCCAAAATTTGTAAACCCAAAAGACTCCCACCACCCCAGTAATGGAAAAAAACATAAGGGGTTTTGCCCTGAAGGAAACCCCTTTCTGGGCCCCAAAAAAGGGCCCCCTTTCCCCCGACAGCACACCCCGCACTACCAGGTTATACCACATATCATTTCCATGGCCCCAAAACCTGGAACAAAACATAAAAAGGGGGGTGAGTATCCATATTCAGCAAGACACCCATACGTCCAGGTAACTGACAATGCACAAGGCTTTGGAGTCCACCCATGTGCAACTAACAGGCAAGACTGCTGTACAGTCTGTAGCAGCTACAGCCCACACTCACAAAAGGAACCCCACCCAGCTGTCCTGAAGACACGGGAAAGTATGAATGTCCCACCAAATACCAAACAAGGTCCCCAAAATTACCACATAGGTGGTAAACCATTATGTATGGAAGAAGTAATCAGGGCCCTAGGGACACAAGTGGACAGTAACCTGTTATGTGACACTCACTTTGCCAATGTGGCTAGGAAGACTGTCTACATTGGACAATCATGAAAGGATTCACATCTAGCCAACAGAGGTCATTGTCCCCCTATACTGTTCCTTATCACCCCCAAAACTAGTACAATGCCTCTTTGGGATGTACCTTACCTGCCACCTGCAGCAGTTAGAAAGACCTCAAAGGTACCTCACCAAGAGGATAAAGGGTCTCAAATATATGTCATATGCTGCCTGGCTGTAGACACCCCAGCTGAATGCAGTCACAACTACACAGAGGCATTGCATGCCTGTTCCCATGTCCAACACAGGAGTAATGGACATGCTCCATCCCAGAAAACCCAAAGCCATCGGAGCTGTGGGAGAGATGTCAACCTCAACACATAATGAAATAGGATGTGCTGGAGGGACAGATACATAATCCAGAGGCTCCACACACCCTGGAACAGAATCCCACTCCATGTTAGGCAGAGCCCCTCACTGACACTCTTCAACAGGAATCTTGCCAAGTGGATGGATGATCATAGAGTTACACTGGGGGTCTCCACTGTCACCTCCAGAGGCACAGCAATGCAACTCATAAATGGCCATAATATTCACATAGCAAGGGGTGGCGAAAGCCACACACACTCTGGCTAACAAATGCCCTAGGGTGGATAGCCTAGTATGAACCTATGAAGATACAAATTGTACAGGACACTAAGGATAATCCCAAGGCTTCCACAACTGATAGGAACCGTGTTGGTAATTCACAGATATGCTGTGAATCACACAAATATCACAAACAACATACCAAACACACACACACACATATTGCCAACATACATCCTGACAGGTGCAGTGCAAACCTCCCCCCCAGAATGCAAAATATCTATCCCAGCAGACTGCTGGCCCCCTGACATTGCAGATGCTGAGGTAACAGCCAGCATCTACAAAGCAAAACACACAGCAGCAATGGTATGAGATTGTGTCCCGGGCTGAGTCCAACATGGACCCCAAGACGAATGGAATGCCAAATCACACTACTGCTCAATGTCAGCCTTACCACAGGATATGTACCCAAAGAGCAGTGTACAACAACAGTGGTCCTTCTCAACAAAGGTGTTGCCTGAATGGATACTGAAAAAACCCCCCCAGAATCCTGAGAAGCTTTTTGCACAGCTATGGAAAGGATCAGCATGTACAGACATAAAGATATTGGGGGCCTACTGACAGGACCCTACCCAGTGTTTATTTAAATGCAGATCCTGCCCCTAAACATGTTTGACTCATTGAAACAGTCATTAAGGTCATTGATGAGGGCAATGTGGTCCACACAGGGAGATGGACCTTGCAAAGGCCCCTATACAATACCCACGTGTTCATTATAGATATGCTCCCAGCTTAAATATAAACCCCTATGTCAGTAGAGGGTTGCAAACCAGACCAAGGACAGAACAGACATGGTCAGACATGCTGCAGCCATGTCAGACTACAAACCAGATATAACTGGCATCCCACAAGGTTGGCCCTGGGATCTCCCCTGGTATATATGTCCCATAGGTACAGGCCAACATGGAAGGACTGTTCTGAACATGTTTGCAAGGACTACAAACTGCTCACCAATATGACCCCCAGCTGACACAAGCACCCCAAAAGGGCCACATAGAAACAGACAACTGGTGCCATAGCCATGTCAGCAAGCTAATTGCAGAAAAGTGTATAGTCAACCCCCGTGGATATACAGTAAGTGCCCACCAATTACCACAGAGGTGTTAACCCATTACGTACTTAACATGTAATGAGAGACCTGGGGACACACGGTGATAGTTATCCTGCATTGGACAAACATGTGCTGTAGTGTTTACAGAAACATACCATATACCCACCTAATCATGAAGGTTGTCAGATCTAGGGGAGGTCATTGTGGCTCTGCAGTCATCCTTCATCAGCGTTACAATTGACTACAATAGCTCCTGTGGGATGTACCTCAGCAGACACCTCCATTAACTGTAAAGTCCCCAACAGTACCTCACCAGGAGTATCAAAGAGCTTGCACAGATGCCATGTGTTGCCTGATTAAACAAAAAAAAAAAAAAAAAAAAAACAAAACTGAGCCTCCCCACACTGAATACAAGGCAAGCTGTCTGATGTATAAAAGGCCACCCCAAAATGATAAACTCCCAGTAACATAGAGCATACTTTCCCCTAAAGGGGAATTTTGAATATGGAAAGTTACCCGGGGTATCACGGCACAGGAAAAAGTACACATCCATAGGGCACCAAAATTTTCCCCAAAGGGTCAGGAAAATAATTAAGTACAAATTTTTAGGCAGGCATACACTGATAGCCCACTCCCTATGTGTGTAAGGAAAAACACATCTCCAAAAAAGGGGCATTAGAAATGGCCCACATCGCTAGTGTTTGCAAATGTACACCTATGTTGTGGAATACACTACCAATGTTGGACAAGCCTGGTTTAAGTAGTTCATATCTGAACATAATGCAACATGGTCAGATGTGCAAACTGGCCCCTAACCAGGCTGTTGTGCTCACTATGGAAATGTAAAGCAGTGATAGGACTAAAGCCCAGGATACTGTCCACCACAGTCGAAGTACTGAACCAGTACACTATACAGTACTACAGTGTTAGGTCAGTGTGAAAGGATGTTGACAAATGTATGCAAAGTATCCCATGCAAACCCTGCAGGCACAGTATAATCCTGTTGTGTCCACACACAAAGCAGTTGGACAGTAACTACACAACATGACAGACAACACACAACCATAAATGGGAGATATTAGTTGAAGTTCACACTCATCCACAAATGTGGTGGGCTGCAGAGTTCAACATATGGAAAGCTCACACTGGGCATGCTCACACACTTTGATAAATGAGACATATGTCAGACAACATGCCATGGGAAGGCTGTACTGGGCATGCTCACACACTTAGGCCAAATCTCAGTTTAGCAGTTGGCCACACATCTGGTATTTTCATGCGTTATTCCAGGAACCAACCACATTACAGCAATCTGCCCAGTGCACACAGTTAAATGACTACAGAGACATACCTGATATAGTGGATCCCTCCCATATGCAAACATCTTCCACAGATACACAAGTTGTTCATACAAACAGGGAATGCTATGGCAAGAAAGACGTGCAAACAGTCTATCAGCAACAAGTAATGTGCAAGTCAACACTAGGCTGTTTGCCCTAGGGAGTGACAGCTTAGCCAGAGTGTGCTTGGCGTCTGCCTCCCCACAGGATGCACAGTCCCCTTTCTTAACACTGATGTCAGCACCCTATAAGTACAGCAGGAGAAGGTAAACCTCCCAGTAATGCGAATAGTGCACTCTGCTAATGTGTCCGTCTAGAGTATCATAACATAATTAGGTAGGGGTTTGAATTCTGCAAGTGCGTGTGTTTACATGAGGGGGTTAGTGTGTGTGTGTGTGTGTGTGTGTGTGTGTGTGTGTGTGTGTGTGTGTGTGTGTGTGGGAAATGTCCCTTTTGGCAACTAGGAGAACAGACTACAGGATGCACAATCCCCTTTCTAAATACTGATGATGTCAGCACCCTATAAGTACAGCAGGAGAAGGGAAACTTCCCAGTAATGCGAATAGCACGCTCCGCTAATGCGTCTGTCTTGATTGTCATAACATAGTTAGGTAGGGGGTTTGAATCCTACAAATGGCAAGTGTGTGTGTTTGAATGAGGGGGGTTAGTGTGTGTGAAAAATGTCCCTTTTAGCAACTAGGAGAACAGACTACAGGATGCACAATCCCCTTTCTAAACACCGATGATGTCAGCACCCTACAAGTACAGCAGGAGAAGAGAAACCTCCCAGTAATGCGAATAGTGCGCTCTGCTAATGCGTCCATCTCGCGTGTCATAACATAGTTAGGTAGGGGTTTGAATGAGGGAGGTTAATGTGTGTGTGTGAGGGAAATGTCCCTTTTGGCAACTAGGAGAACAGACTACAGGATGCACACTCCCCTTTCTAAACACTGATGATGTCAGCACCCTATAAGTACAGCAGGAGAAGGGAAACCTCCCAATAATGCAAATAGCGCGCTCTGCTAATGCGTCCGTCTGGAGTGTCATAACATAGTTAGGTAGGGGGTTTGAATCCTGCATATGGCAAGTGTGTGTGTTTGAATGGTGGGGGGTGGTTAGTGTTTGTGTGAGAGAGAAATGTCCCTTTTGGCAACTAGGAGAACAGACTACAGGATGCACATTCCCCATTCTAAACACTGATGATGTCAGCACCCTATAAGTACAGCAGGAGAAGGTATGTGGCATGGACAATGACCGAGTCATGTGTGTCCATGCCTCTGACTGACCGGTATGCTTGTGTTATGTGGTGGACCATAGTGCCCCGAGCGTGACCACACTGTACCGGACAATAAAGGTAGCTAACAACTGTGGCAGGTGTGTTGTCTAGCCATACAGGCTGTGACTGGCACACAGGATTTGTGTGCTATGCGTTGTGTGTGATGTGTTCAAGCAGAACGTATGCCTGTGTGCCAGCTGCAGAGGTGTGTGCCGCTCAGGCAGGATGCTATTCTAAGGCTCCACGAATGGCCCAGTGTGTTCACATGCTTATATTGCTGTCAGTGTAGGTCTACATCAGACTGGTATTGTAGTCACTGTAGTATTCCATGCCACCTGACAGGTTATGCCAGTACTGGGTACAGAGTGCTTAGTCCCCAATTTGACTTTGTGGTTCCATCTCATGCATGTCTTGTACATACATGTGTAGGGGAGAGGGTTGACCGTGTACATGTGGCAGCTGTGACATTGCCACACATCCCACATATTCCACAACTGTAGCATAGAGGTGACCGACAACTGACCTTTGCACATGCTACCATAGTATTGTGATTGCCATGGTGATTAACAGCACATAGGGCCAATAGGGAACAAGGTACATAGGTTCATAGCGTCATACTAGGCTATCTGCCATAGGGCATTTAAGAACCTATCCAGAATGTGTTTGGCTGTCCCTCCATTTTTGGCATTTTTAAGATACCTAAATCAGAAAATTTGGGTTGGGTTTCTCTGGACTGGG
>NC_056747.1:1343143520-1343183520 GCF_019279795.1 Protopterus annectens
TTAAGCTGGAGAGCTTCTCTAGAATGCCTGAGTGGGGTATTGTTTGGAAGGCTTTTGCGAGGTCCAGGTAGGCTGTGTGAACCACCTTCCCCTCGTCAATGGCCTTGGTGACTGTTTCAAAGAAATCAAACAGGTTTGGAAGGCAGGATCTGCCCTTAAAGCCAAACTGGGTATGGACCAGTGTCTGTAGGTCCCCAATATCTATATTTATGTGGTCCATGATGATCCTTTCCATAGCTCTGCAGACCAAGCTAGTGTGGCTTATGGGGTGATAGTGTCCAGGATCTGTTGAGGCACCACCTTTCTGTAGAGGGACCACTGTTGCTGTACACCACACTTTGGACAAATATCCTGTAGTAAGGCTGGGATTGAACAGTAGGTTTATGTTTGGTTGTAGCACGTCTTGGAGGTCATGTACGACACATCCCGGGACACTGTCTGGTCCCACTGATGCAGTGTGTATTGCTTTGGAGAAGGCGGCTCTTACCTGAGCATCTGAGATGTCAGGGGGGGCAGCACTCTGCTGGGATACATATTTGCCCTTTCAGTGTGGAGGGGGTTGAGAAGCTTGCACTGAACCTGACATCTAGAATGTTGGCAATGTCTGTGGGTTTGGTGTTTCTACTGACATTTTGGACTACCTCTGAGCATATCTGTGAATTACCACCCAGGTTCCTAACATAACTAAAGAAAGCCTTGTGATTATCCTTAGAGTCCTGTGCAATTTCGCTCGAAGCTGGCCTTAGACAATCTTATGAGTGCCTGTAGTTATTTGCTAATACTGATCAGTGATGCCTTCCCTATTTGGGAATTTGCTGCATCATTTAGTAGCTTCCTCCTTGTATTGTGTAGTTTGTTTATGGCTGGGGTCCACCAGACAGGACGTCTGCCTTTGGAGGATTGGGTCTTGGTTTTATTCGGGATCACATGATCCATGCATTCCTGAAGGTGTCCATAGAATGCGTTTATAGAGGAATCTGCGGTCTGGTCTGTAGTTTCCACAGGCCCGGGGGCTTTGAAGGTTTCCACCTCAGTTCTGAGGAGTGTGAATTTGCTATAGAGAAGTTGTTCACTGTGGTGTTCTGGGCAGGGGGTGGGGTCGGGATGCGACTATCCAGTGAGATTAGTTTATGGTCCGATCTTACCAGTGAGGGATACACTTCTGGTCTGGAGCATAGAGTCCACATGTTGGTGATGATCAGGTCCAGTATGTTTCCCCTTCTTGTGGGAGTGGTAACAAGTTGTTCCATAGCATTTGAGCTCATATTCTAGGGCTCTTTGGCCTAGGGTGTTGGAGCTAGGGTCATGCTCCCAGTCCATGTGTGGGTAGTTGAAGTCGCCCAATATAATGGTGTTTGGAGAGACCTTCATATTTCCACTGTTCACAGGACGGCCGAGTGCAGTTCTCGGGTTTGGGAGGGTGGTCTGTAGCAGGCTATAACCTGGAAGGCAGTTTCACCCATTGTTAGTTGCACATGGATAGTCTCTGATGCTTGCTGCTTTGCCACCAACCTGGAGGTGTGGGTATCTTTGATGAATATCAATACTCCCCCTCCATTTGTGGTTTGTTCCAAGTTTTGGGGCTGAAAAGCATGGTATGAGGTATACCCTGGTAGTGCTGGGGTGCTCTCAGTAGCCCTGAACCAGGCATCTGTTACTGCACAGATATCGATGTTCTCCATGCCAAGCAGAGTTTCGGGTGCATGCATCTTGAGGTTTAGACTTCTGGCATTGGGTAGCATTACTCCTAGTTTCTTATCCCTTGTGATACCTATGAAGGTGGGTTTGTCATTTGAGCCTTGCCTAACATAGGCATTATGGGGGTAGCAAGAGCCTTTGCCAATATCTGAAAGCCCAGGGGTGACAGATGCAAGCCGTCCCTAGCGAAGCAGGTGGTTCAACAGAAGATGAATATGTGAGGGTGTAGTGCCTGTGATTAGTTAGCAGTAGCATATATGACTGCTCACGAGGACAAATGCCAGGTAAGTCATATGCAATGTGTCACAGGCAATGTACATGTGAACAGGACAAACAGTGACATTCTGTCAAGTGAGACATGGACATACATATAGTAAGCTATGCAGATGTCACTAGGTGTCCACAGAAGCTCTGTAACTATGCATTGCAGGTGTGATCAGTATTCCAGGGTAATTGCAAGCAAACATGCATGCAAACATAGCTACTGTAAGCAGGGCTGCATGTAGTCCATTGTACAACAAACAAGCTGTACCACTTTCAGTAGGTAACACTGCAAATATGCAGGCACTATGCACATGTACATGGAAATACACGGGTCAGATGGCTAGGGTCCAGTCTCAGCGCACACAAGTGTACAGACCATGTACTGTCAGGATGTACAATAACTGGATGGAAACCCATGTGCGCATACCTGCAGTAATACACATGTCAAATAACAGACACTGAGCCTTCACTCAGTGGTTGCATACTTAGTAGGATGTATGCTACCTGGCCTGCCACCACAGTATCCCTGACATGTATGGGGACTCTCCCTCCTCTGACAGTTAGTGTTGTGTGTTGGGGCTGTCTAGCATGGTATGAGATGTGAGCTTGCAGTGCTAGGGTGCTCCTGTGTGTCCTGTACCAGTCGTGTAGTACTGCACACATAAACATCCTCAAACATCCACATTGCAGAGTCCAGTGTGGGCAACATGCCACTTGCAGTTTACATGTCCATCATTGCGTATTACTACATTAATTACCTTATCCCCTGTGCTACCTATGTATGTAGCCTTCTGTTGACATCCTTACCACCAGTATGCCAACATGTGCAGATGATACACTATGGTACTTACCATGGGTGTAGACAACAGTACATGACAATCACACCATTACTGCATCAGGCATGCTGTGATATACCCACAATTATTTCAGCACACAGTACTGTTAACAACATGATACTATTACTACACGTCTATGTAGTCAACCTGAGCATCAGCAACATGTTAACCTGTACCTGCACAGATGTTACAGATTGCAGGAGGTGGCACAGTTTCATCATATGCACAGGGTGTGAACTTGGTATGCCTGAGCCAGCCACTGATACCACCGATTGACATGTATGTGTATGTGTGTTGGTGAGGGACAGCAGTACAAGGTGGGGCAATGTTGATGCAGTGTGTGCATGTATGCGGTAGCCCTAGGTGTTGTCAATTCGCATGTGTGTATGAATGCACACAGTTCCACCTCATGGCTGCCATATACTGGTGTTTGTGGACAGCCACAGACTGTACCTGCCAGGTCATACAGATCAGTGTCTCTGGCCATGGACACTGTACCTGTGCCTTGCAGGGGTGCTACGGACCGTATCCAGTACCAACCCAGACTGGGTACTGTCATCAGAAGCAGGTGTTCATTGACTGGACACAGATCCCTGTCGGGCCTGGCCAGAGCCACATGCACATGGTGTCCTGAGCCGTTCTGATGACAGCACAGACCCAGCATTGCTGGGGCTGCTGCTGGCACTATGGGTGCTGTTGTCGTCCACGACGACTTCTGGCTGCCGCTGTTGCTGGCATATGCCCACGTCGACGCCTCAACCGTCCACCAACGCCCTGGCTCATGGACATGTAGTTGTGGAACCGGTCTAATATGTCCCCACAACGTCCGTCTATGACATCGGTGAAATTACGGATGGCAGCCGCAATGTCACGCATACTGTCAGTCATGGCTGTGCAACATGCTGTCAGCTTCCTCAGACCCTGTCTGGTGTACCGTTCCATACGCGACTGTGCCTGCATGACAGCCCGAAACATAGCTGAGGTTGTAAGACCTCTGTGGGCACATCTGACAGGGGCAGTATGCCCACGGATGCTCCCACGAGAACCCCTGGACATCTGTCTGTGTGGTACCATCTCTGGGCCATGCCCATGGCTGCTGTGTGGGGAGGCATGTGCCACAGATACCACATTACCCTGGTTAATGCCCACTGTATGCTGTCCATCACCTAGGGACATTGGTGACAAAGGGTGTATTGGCAGGATAACTGTGCACATTGATGGGGTCGACAGCTGTGTACTGTCAATCGGCTGACCAACGACGGACTCTGGCATACCTTCCTGTGCCATTACACAGATGTCATCATTATCAGTACCCATGGCACCTGATTCAGGTTCCCTGCTGCATGACACCAGAGCAGCACCAGAACCTGTGGGAGGGAAACAGGAAACACAATTTACAATGTCTACACACTACCAGTGATGCACACATCCACACATGCACAGATGCACACATGCAAACGTGCACACGTGTGCAGGTGCACACATGCACAAGTGCACAGGTGCACACATGCACAGGTGCTGCATGCACACATGCACAAATGCACACATGCACAGGTGCACACATGCACACAGTTGCACACAATTGTACACTACTCAGTATGCAGGATATCAACACACAGACACACCTACATGCATACAATGAGCACTACTAAGTGAGCCTAATATTACTATTACTATCAAGACTATTACAGGTATTTTTAATACACACTCACCAGCATGGATAGGCTGCATTGCTGTTACACCGGAGGGACCTGCAGACATGAAGAAACTAATGTCAGTGGGCACAACTGTGCCATTGTTACTGAGTATGATACAGGTCAGTAGTACAACAGTCCCCTTTCACAGGTCAGCTGCTAATATAGAGGATATCACACTTGCACATTAAATACTATGGTGACAGCTACAAACCAAGGACATACCTCACACATGCATTAACTACCAGTGTACACAACAGTCAACTATACATATGGCATATTACCTGCACGCTCACTGTCTTGCTGCTGTGTGGCTCCAGCCTCCATCATAACGCATGTCTGCTGCTGATGTTGTTGCTGGCAGACTGGAGTCACTACACTCATGAGTAGTCCCTCCAGTCTGGTGAGTGGGGGATGTGTAGCCACCCCAACACCTGTGGCGACCTGTTGCCTGTGGATATCAGACGCACGCTGACGCACATTTCTGATTAAATCACTGCAGTGATGTCGTACCTGCTCATATGTCCTATTATGCGTGCCTATGTCATTTACCCGACGGACCAGGTCTTGCCACAGTGCAGCCCTCTCCTGCTGATTCTGGCTGGTGCGGGAAAAGAGTATTGCATAATCCTGCACCAGGCTCTGGTGTATCTCCTCATCCTCAGCTATGGAGTAAGCAGGATTCCGCGGGTGAGCCATGTACCTGAAAAGAAAATAACCTGATATCAGCAATATACATCAGCAGAATCTGGCACACATACTACACATGCTACTCAACTGTTATGATACAACATATCTGACATATATAGCATCTGTCTGTCTATTGGTGGATACACATGTAAATGGCCAGGTATCAGTGCTCAGCCAGCAACTGTGCAACAGTACCTGGCACACTCCATATGACATACTACCAAACCCCAGCAGTCAAAACACTGATTCATGTCCAGAGCACCTCCTCACTCTGGGGGGTTGTATCTAGGTACTGTATGGCCTACATCATCAACTACTGTGAGCTGACCACACACTAATTGCCCTGGATATACATATCCCACCTCCACCACCTGCACAGACGACTATAGTGAATAACATTGCAGATGCAAACTTTACACTTTGTAACAGTGACATGGTATCCTTTCAGCCCACTGGGCCAGTGGCAGATACAACCCACAATGCTGACCTCTACACAAATGCTTTTTATAGACATCTCTGAGAATGTATGGATCATGCAACCCCATATATGAGCAGGACACTCTCCACAAAGGGACAGCATCCTGTCTGGTGGACCCCAGCCATACATAGATTGTATTACAAAAGATGGAAGCTACTGCAAGACAGAGCATAATTCCATAAAGGGAAGGCATGTCTGAGCAGCACTAGTAAGGATCTATTTTCCATCATACAAACATCCATGGGCAACTTTGAGAGGGAAATCAAGAGGGACACTACAGATAACCAGAAGGCCTTCTTCAGTTATGTTAGCAACCTGGTCAGGATCCATCCTCTATGCCCCTAGTTAGTACTCAACAACAAATATTTCACTGAAACCACAGATATTGACAACATTGTGGCAGATGGGTTCAGTGCAGGTGTCACCCCGCACTCTACCCCAGAATAAGACATAGTTATCCCAGCTGACTGTAACCTCCCTGTCATCACAGATGTCCAGGTGAGAGCCACCCTCATGAAAGCAGAATACACAACATGACTGGGACCTGATGGTATCCCCAGTTGCATGCTACATAAACTCTGACAGGAGCTAAACACACATATAGAAATATATGCCTGTACAGCGCACAGCAGCAGTGGTTCCACTCCACGAAGGGGGCACCTCAACATACCAATACAATACAACACAATACATTACATTACAATAATTATTATACAATATGCTATTGCCCCTTGGAGTACAGCAGCATACTGTTCTGCTACCCTGACCATTGTGACACATGTGGTGTGATGGTACCTGCTGCTGTCACAGTTACACAGGGTAACTCATATGGCATACTACCTATCTGACTAACATTCAGCAGGGGTATGTGTGACATGTACTCATGGGGGGTCTTGCTTCTTAACACTGTGTGGTTTATTGCAGGGTATATCTTATCTGTGAGTGGGAACCTTTACCTACACATGTGCTCTCTATTGCAGTGGCATGGATGACACACATCAGTCATTTAGGTTGCGGATGGTGTGAGGTGTTACTATGATTGTTGGACATGTGCCATGGGTGTGACTTTCGTACGTAAATCTGGGAGTGGTAACCTCTATGTGGGTAGTATGTGTGTACTCTGTGGTATTGTCAGTCACTGTGCATTGGTAATGTGTTTGAGTGCATTGGCACAGTGTTGTACATGTCACTGTGTCCTTCTCCATATCTGTAGCTGTCATGTGAGGTCCATATCATGGCATCCATTATGTGGTGTGGAGGGGTACACCAACCTACATGTCCATAGCTGACACACCATGTCTACTGACACATACCATGTGCAGGCATTCCAGGAATAGTGTGCCACTGTGAATATCACTGGGGGCACTATTGTACACATTTATGACCCTGTTCACCCCTGACACATGCAGTGGTGGGCAGCCAATCACATATCTGGTGGTTACTGGTGTAGGTGATTTGTAATGGGGTATGGTACTCCGGTTTGACACTGATGTTCACTCCATGCCTTTGTCACCAGGCACCTGTTGCAATACATCTGTACACACGTGCCTCACTCAGGATATATATACACATCTCTCTCTGTGTGTGTGTGTGTATATATATATATATATATATATATATATATATATATATATATATATATATATGTCTGTATACATATACACATATATATATTGATGTACATATATTGCTATAGATATGGAGAGGGGGGGGCACAGAGGGGGTGGGACAGGGGGTGTTGAGGTAGTCATATACAGTCATACCTATAGTCAGATCAGTCTGTATGTATATGTATCTACCTATATCTATATGTGTGCATTACATATACATGTTTGTACATATTCTATCTACATCTGTCTATGTATTCCTACATCTCTCTCTATGTATGTATACATATATGCATATATGTATGTATATATATATATATAGATATATATATATATATATATATATATACGTATATACATACATATATATATATATATATATATATATATATATATATATATATTGACATACATACGCATCCATATGATAGACAGGTATATCAACATGTTTGTCTACCATACTATATACACACACTAACATACTGCTAAACATACATAACTGTGAAACCTACTTTGTACATTGCACTACAACCTACAGTCAACCTACAGCGATATGTGCACATAGATGCTCTCACATACAAATGTATGTACAGCCTTCAATGATAGTTGCTGTATGTCCCCTGCCCTTTACAAATCTTCATATACATATGGATACAGAACAATGACACATATGGAGGATTCACAGTATGTAGACCTTTATAGTATTACTTCACATTACCTGTGTTTGTCACAGCTGCTTGTGTTGCCATCTGGTTTTCTGTCCTGCTGCTCCACTTGCCAGTTGTCAGCTCTCAGGTGGCTGTTGCTGAACAGTTCTGTTTGTGTCTGCTTAATGTCAATTTTCTCTGTCTCTGGCTCTCTGGCTCTCTCGCTCTCTCTCTCTCTCTCGCTCTCTCTCACGTCCTCCTCAAGGTGCAATGAAAGTACTGCATGTGTGGACTGGGAGTACAACATACTTTTGTAGGTATCTGCATATGTCCATGTGATGGCCTCTGCACCAATTGTTAGCCAGCATTTGCTAATTACATGCAGCCTGTTGTGTACTGATTGCAGTTCTCACTGTGATTTCAGAACATGCTATAAAAAGGTATGCGAGATAGGCGTGGCCCTTTCAGATTTTCAGGGCAGGGACCATGCTGGTATGCTGTGGACGATGTTCTGTGAGTGTAAAGGTTGGTATTTCTCTCATATTTCCAGCTGTGTTGTAGATTAACATTCCTCCATTTATTTCTCCAGTTTCCTGTACTAACTGTGTATGTACACTGACACCTACAACTACTACTACTGTTAATGTGTGTGTGTGTGTGCTTTCCTTTCACTTTTGCTTGCACTTTGTTGCTAAGGCTTCAATATTTGCCCTTTACAGTCACTACTTGTATGCCTGCTAGGTGTCCTGACTGTAGTGTGCTGCTGTGGCTTTCCTATTTTCCATGTACATTCACACCTTGGAATGCTTGCTATATCTGCTAGGGTGTTACAGCATGCAGTGTGGTCTGGCCATGGTGTGGGCCTTGACATCTATTAGAGTATTTGAGTATGCTGCTGAGCAGGCCCCAGAGACTCTCAAGGTCATCTGTTATCTGCCTCATGGAATAGTACATATCAGTGGGGTACACCCATTAAATTGTCTGGTATGCTGCAGTTGTGACTGTGGGTTAGCATAAGCATATGTATTACTACACGTATTCTGCCATGGAAGTGGTGAATACTTTCAGGACTCCATAGTTACCATTGCATGTGTTGTTGCACCTTTCTGCCTACTGTTTGTACATTTCACATGGAGTCTGTGGGGCATCCCTGTAACTCATTCACTGTTGCTATGTCTAGGCTCTTAACTATTGAAATATGGTGGTGTCAGACCTCTCATGTGTACAAATATTTGCAGGTTGTCCACATTTCTGCCTCATATTTTGGTCAAAATCTCATGCACAGCTTTTTCTGGCAAATCACTCTGGGCTCAGGTCAGAATATAGTGACAAACATTCAAGTTTCAGACTTCATACTCTTCCAAACATCCCACAAAATGCAGAACCTGTTACTCTCTGAACTGTCTGCGTTTGTTGTAACATTATTTGTAATGTGTCCCTGGTTTTGGGCCTTTGCCCCACATATTTTATTACTTGGTCCGGATGTGTTCCTGTAAGGGGTTGTGGGATATGGGCAGTGATTATCCTGCTGTGAGTATGTGTGTGGCTTGCAAGGTGCTACAGTGACATTATTACCTACTAGCTACCAACTAGCATGGTTGTTTCTGTTCACACACTACTATTATGGAAATCCACTAGTTTTGACAGTAATTCTAAATGACATGCTTTGTGTACTACGCATCCTATATTCCCTTTACAATAATTCCTACTATTACATGATATATTTATTTTAGCACAATGCTTTTGTATAAGAGTCATAGCTTAGTGGTAAGTCATGCAGACTACTGTTTCCAAGGTCCTGGGTTCGGGACTGACAGTGGGATTTTACTTTGCTTTTGAACTGACTACAGGACCTGTCAATCAGCGTGACTAAGGCACTTTTAAGCAGTTGTAACCGGGTTAGCGCTGGTTTGTGCGGAGCTCACACATACGCACTGGCGGTTAGCTCCGCGCACACACCCGCTTACAACCGCTTAAACGTGCTTACTCTTGCGCACACCCGCGCTATTTTCTTTGAAAGAAATTAAAATGGGGGAGACAGGAAAGTGGTGAAAAAGGAGTCACAAAGAGGGTACGACAGTGGGGAAACAAGCTGGGGTTTTGCAGAAGGGATGTAGGTAAGACCCATAGCTGCCCATTTCTTCATCAGCAACAGCTGTGCATATGTTTGTAATTTGGTGTGACATGTGATACCTTCCACCCCTGAGAGAGGTGTAAGGACAACAATAATACTTGTTGCACAGACAGTTGTAATTCATAGTTTCCATGTCTGGTAGAAATGTGTGTGGAATGGGCAGCTATGTATGGCGTGTAATTATTTTGTGGCTACAGAGTGTCTTTTTTTTTTTCAGGTGAGAGTGGTATATTAGATGAAGGAAGTCGGTATAGCTGGGGAGGTAGGTTGGGTAGGTCAACAGACAAGACAAACAAGACGCATACAGGGGTGGTGTATGACACGTGTGGGGGGGGTTACACAATTGACGGGGACGAATGTTTGGATATCCAGAGCCCATGAGCCCACAGATGGCAACAGTGGAACTGATATCCCCAACCATGGGCAGTTGCCACTGTTTCTTCACTGCCCAGGATGGCGCTGTGCTGGGGGTGTGTAGGCCGGGCAACAGGCATGCCCGTGAGCAATGCCACTTGTGCCTCAAGCTGGCATAGGGGCTCAAAAACAGAGTCCCGGATCTCCCTACGCACCACAGTCCGGACGCTACGAAGGGTGAGTGGTGGTTCTCCTCCGGCCACGCTTACAGAGGGGGGACGGGCCACATCCCCTGCAGTGCTTCCACCCACAGGTGACACAGGGCCACCGGAGGAGGGTCCAGACTGGGCACTAGTGCCAGGTGCACTCGCCAGCTGAGGTGGGAGAGGTGGATCCGCTGGAACCAGCCTTCCCTGTCGTTCTATGTTTTGCATTATGTCATGACAGTTTGGGTTAGTAACATACAATACCATTCGCAATTAGTTGTAACAGCATGCATTAGTATTCCCATTAACCAAACACCCAGATATTCACACCATTGAACAGCGAGCATAACACATGCATAATTTGAACAGCAATACACAGTCCAACAACATGCAGGGTTGATTGATGGCAACAGGCCATCAGGTTTGGATGTATGAACAGGGCAGATGCATCAACGGTCATGCAAATATTTATGACCCATCAGGACAAATGTCCAGGGGTGTTAATTGTGAATGCACATACCATTTTCACGTGGAATGGATTATATGTGGTTATAGGGTGGGGTGAAGAAAATATTATTAACAACTTAGAAATGTACAGCATATATGTTGGTATTCGAAAAGCTACAGATATATACACACTACTGTTCTAACTACAGTTTCCTATATGATACTACTTCACTTTGGTGATAGGAATGTTACTGCTACGTCAATATACATTTTATTGTTATTCATACACATTCATATCTGGCTTTGCTCAGCTACATCATCCTGCTACATTTGCTTTATATAGCTATAGACAACTGTGGATGTTTGATATTTCAGACAATCATACTATCTGCATATTGCAGCCTGAGAGCAACATATCCAGATTTTGGGATACACATTCCGGCTGCAGCAACACTTTGGACACATTCCGCAGTTTGGTTCTACTTGTCACATTCATTTCATTCTGTACTGACTGCAGTCTACTTTATTCAGGGGTTATTACTACTTCATTGGTGGACTCATAACTGTTTCTCACACCATCTCACTTGTTTTCATTTTACTATTCAGGATGGTACTTACTTCTAGGCTTTCTTGACATGCTTTACCTGTAGTTATTAAAATCCTTTCCAGCAGTCTCACTTCTGTCATGTTTCAGTATTTCAACAGGGATATATTTCACACATGTGAGTTGCTCATCTTCTGCAGCTGTACTTTTCAGCCTGCTGCAGGTTGTGTACTATGATATTATAGGCGGGGCATCTTTATTTCATACTTTATTTCAGACATTTTCATTTTTCTGTGTGGATTTCAGACTGCAACACACTTTTGTAATCAAGCAATACTTGCAGAAACTTTTACACTGTTACTTGCACGTTATTACTTAGTGACTACACTGCACTCTTTTGATAACTGTCATACTTTTGTATTTCTTTACAGTTACTGGGTGTGGATTACTGACCTGCCTGGTGGCGCAGCCGCACCAGCCTATCGCCATAGGCTATGCAGTTCGCAGAACGGACACCTGCAGCTGTAATATAAATGCAGTAATATTGGAATACACATCTCCATATCATCAGCTAATTTAATTTCTTACATACATAATTAAATGCAACTTGCTCAGTAGTGGGGCGTTGGGCATTTGCCGGGCCTCCTGGATCCATAGGTTCAGTTGGTCCTGCTTGCGTCTCTTCAGGTCCGCATGGTGGTGAAGGACCTGCTCACCAGTCCTTGGAATCCCTGTGGCACTGGTAAGATCATGAGCCAACCGGTCCCACGCCTCAGCCCTATATGCTCCCCACAGGACCTGGCCCTGCATGAGTTGGGCCTCATGATTGTGGACTGGGAGCCAGACCATGTATCTGGACTCCTCAATGCCCCACCTCTGTGCTCGAAAGCAACTACCCTCACCTACACCTGACATTCTGACTGCAAGTCAGTTCTACAATCGTTTATGCTGTGTATTCCCGCCTATGGGGCTTATATATGCCGTTTTTCCCGCACTTATCTGCGATTGGCCATTTTGGAATTGTATCCACTTCACAAAACCTGCTTTGTCATGCGCCACTTTCTATTCATTCCTATATATTTGCTATTACTGCATTTCTGAGTACAGCTGTCGTAGCTTAGTGGTTCAGTACCTTGACTATGGTGCATGGTATCCTGGGTTCGAACCTTGCCACTGCTTTTTATATTTTATGACCGTCTAGACAGGCTAGGGGGTGTGTCTGTGTAAAGGCAGTTTTGTTACAGCTTGCTCAACGTTGCCAGTCGGTTAGCTTGTTGGCACAGTGTGTAGCTCCGCGCAAACGGGGTGCACTAGTTTAAGCCTCATTTGGCTGTCAGCATGCATATTACCCTCAGCTCAGCTAGGGGCACTCATTTTCAGCGTATGAAACCACTGCTCAGCTACAGGCACTTATTTTGCACCTGTTAAACCACTGTTCAGCTACGGGCTCTCATTCTGTCCCTGTTAAACCACTGCTCACCTGCAGGCAGATGCACTCACCTTGTTAAACTGTAGATCAGCTATAGGCACATCTGGCATCGTTTTATTGTTTTGTTACCTCACATTTCTTCAATATAAATGGGCTATTTCATTACATTTTACATAAAATGTGATTTTATATGTGTACATGTTTGTCAGGGACTTGTTTCGTGCTTATTTTGCTAAAAATAAAAGTTGGTGTTGTGGGGGCTCGAACCATGAGTGCCAGCTCTTCAGCCGATGTCTCTACCACTACGCTATTGCTTCCTGGCTTACTTTGCATATTTAGTTCTTATATGCTTTCCCACTGACTGCTAACTGTAGCTGCGTTATGGGCACGCCCGCGCAAACGAGCGCACTCACGGGCAAACATCTTTACAATTTAATAAAAATATATAAAACATGTTCATTTATATATTTTCTGTTCATAGTCTGTGGGGGCATGTGTTGTGTTTATTCACATTTCCGTGGACTCTGTTGTGGGTGTTTACTTTGGGCACTTTTACTCTTCTGGGGGCATGTCCGCTTGCAGGGCTCGGCCTACGGACACGCCCCCTACTGTCTTACACGGACCGTGTTAGACTTGGGTGTGATTCAGCATGCTCTCATGAATATGCAGAGCATGCTGACATCACTCCGTTTAACTGCAGCCTCCGTGTTAGAGTTATAACTCTTACACGGAGGCTTCTTGAATCCTGCCCATTTTCAGTGAGCTGATGCATTTTGTATGACCGCCTGGGTGAAATCTGCACAGGGTTTGCTACAATTTTTATGTTATACAACTCTTTGGTCCAGTGCAGTCACATCGTCTTGTTTGTGGTGTTAATTTTTATCATTTGGCACAATTCTTTAGTACTTTCATTCAAATTTATTCTTCATGAACTTCTTCAGAAGAAAGTAAACTTCTCAAAACACACCTCTTATAAATTGCATCACACATCAAATGACTTTCATGATGCTTTAAATTAAAGGTATAAAATCATACCATAAAGTAAAAAACTGTCTTGTTTTCCAAACTACTTAGATTGCCAAAACTTGGTAAAATGTCTTAATATAAAAACATTGCCATGTTATTTGATTTAAATATTATTCTAGTGCTAAAAACACTTAATATTAATACATTCGTTCAGACCAGGAGCTCTGTCTGCTATCAAAATCATAGCAGACAGAGCTCCTGGTCTGAACAAATGTATTAATATTAAGTGTTTAATATTGTGTTTTTTAGCACTAAAATAATATTTAAATTAAATAACATGGCAATGTTTTTATATTAAGACATTTCTACAAAGTTTTGGTAATCCAAGTATTTTGGAAAACAAGACAGGTTTTTACTTTTATGGTATGATTTTATACCTTTAATTTAAAGCATCATGAAAGTCATGTGATGTGTGATGTAATTTATAAGAGGTGTGTTTTGAGAGGTTTACTTTTTTCTGAAGAAGTTCATGAAGAATAAATCTGAACAAAGCACTAAAGAATTGTGTTCACTCTTCATTCCATCTACAGATTTTGGTTTAAGTTTCATTTTACAGTTTGTGTGCTTACAAGTTATTTAAATTTGTCTGTTCTTTTAGACAACAGTGAAACTTATGATACAAATTTTAGGATTCTAAGTACATACAGTCCTCCCACACACCCCACTACTGCACTTTTTGACCAAATTTGTGAGTTAGACATTAGGTCTTTAATGAGTGAGACTAACAGAATGGTAAGAAATACTAACAGCGATGTGACTAGATCTGAGTGGGAAGCCCTGAATGAATTACGTAAACTACCAGTGAGGATGATGAAGCCTGCCAAGGGTGGTGGGTTGGTCTTGATGGACTTAGATGAGTATGTACAGAAAATGAGGAAGCTGTTAGCGAGTGATACTTATGATAAAGTGAGTATTAATGAACTTAATGTGGCATATGGACGTATTAAGTCCTACATTAATGACATGTTTATTGAGGCCACTATACACATCAACATGTTTAACTTTCTAACTACATTATCTACTAGATCACCTAATTTGTTCGGTATTCCTAAAGTTCACAAGAGTGTAATCAACCAACCCACCCATGAGGGCATTAGCTGATGCAAGGCATACTATTACGTACTCAAGTGCCAAAGTCATTGTCACCATACTGAAGAATATGTAGATTTGTGGCTGAAATTTTAAGAAAAGAAACCTGCTCCAATAGTTTTCTGTATTTTGACAGCTGCCAACCACTCACTCAGAAACGTGCAGTTATCAAGGGGCAATTTGTTTGTGCAGCATACATAGTGGCAACTTTGACAGGTTTCACTAGGAAATGCCTTAACATGAAGGTAATGTTTTTGAGAAGAGGTTACCCCCCCCCTCAATTTAATTGACAACATCATGAAGGAGGTTAGTGAAAAAAGGCAATGTGGGTATTTCGCACCAGTATTGGGCACCCCTAATAATGACCATCTGGATCTGACTGGGTTGAATATAACTGAAAGAGTAATGGACACTGTTGTGAATGACCAAACAATTGTCCATAACCAGGAAACATAGGTGACACCATTCCTGTGGGTCTGGAGTAACTAATTACCACACAAGCTTTTCAACTGTCTTCACAAATGATGCACACATTATTTAAAATATTCTGTGTAAGAAATGGAATTTGTTGAGTAGTGACAGAGAATTTTTTAAAATCTAGAAAAACCTGTGTGTGATTTCAAGAAGATCTCTAACTTGAAAAATATTTTCGAACGTAATAATAATGGAATCTACAGGAAGGGTCAGATGATTAAGTGTGAGGCATGTAAATTTTGCCCTTTCATTTTGGAAGTCAGTGAATGTGAAATCAATACAACAAAAATAAAAATACCTGGGAGGTGTAGTTGTTTAACTGAAAGAGTTGTCTATTGTGCTATATGTTCCTTTTGCCATGTTTTTATGTGGGGAAGAAGGAAAACAAGCTTAAAAATAGGATCAGCGTGCACCATAGGAATATAAGGGATGCTAGTGAAGTGAACACACTTGCTAGACACATTAGTGAGTATAACAATCACCAGTTCAATTTTTAGTACTTGAAGTCCAGAAAAGACATAATAGGTGGGCAGCCTGGCCATATTTACTCAAAAAAGCTAAGTTGTTATGGCAATTACAACTTCATGTCACCCACTGACCAGGCTTAAATGACAGCCTTTCCATAAGCAATCTGCTTAAATTGAGGGCTATTGATAGGTGAACCATTCCCTTTAGATATGGACTGGTACAAAAAATGTTTTTTATAAATGGTCCTCATACCTGTTTTGTGTATATGTGCTTGAAATGTATTCATTTGTTCTTATTGTATTTTTAACTGTATGCACATTTTATTTATATGTGTTTATATGTTAATATATATATATATATATATATATATATATATATATATATATATATATATATATATATATATACCCTATATAAACATAGCAGAGTGTATAAAGAAGTTGTTTTTAGTTTTTTTGCCTTGAAATATATTTCCTATGATATAAGAGGAGGGGACTGGGAAAACAAAATAGAAGGCCGAGAATTATATTGGCAATTGATGCTTGATGCCTGTAGACCACCAAGCTTGGATGAGAATGTGTCCCTTATGCCGACTCTGAAACTTAGAACAGCAAAATTATGATATATTTATGTCTTAAATGTTTTTATATAGGGAATATGATCTATTTATTATTTAATGCATTTATTTGTTGTACACATATTAATATTTATATATATTACAGTAATTCGATTCTCGGCTGGGCTTGGGAGTGCCTTCTGTGTGGAGTCTGCATTTCTTCCCCGCGGTTTGGTAGCGTTCGAAAGACATGCGTGTGTAAATGGGTGTGCCTTCATTGAAGGTTGAGCATCAAGCTGGCGCCTCGGCGTTTCGTAAAAATCTACTGCCAATCATTAGCGGACCGGAGTTCCGCTGTGGCGACACCTTACCGGGAAAAGCCGAAAGATAAACAACAGTAATTGCATTTCATATGTTTAAAACATTTAGGATATATTTTTATGTTTTATTTTTATATTTGCTGGTAATTGATTTTTAATATATGGTGTAGGGTTAGGTTAGAGGGCTTTAATGATGTTTTTATCAATTAGAATTTAATGCTCTGCTGTCTTCTACACTAGGTGTGTTTAAGAAAATGTTTGCATTTAGGCTATGAGAAATATACAATGCATTATGTTTTGTGACACTAGATGGCAGCACTGTCAAAGGAATGTCAATGTTTAGTACTGCTTCAGAGGGATTTTCATAGGTTCATAGGCAGGTACTAGGCTATCTGCCCAAGGGCATTTATAAGCCTAGCCAGAGTGTGTCAGCTTTCGCCGCCCCATTGATTAATTACTGAGCGTCTGTCAAGAAGAGCCAATTAAGGGATCCCAGGGGTGTATTTTCTGTTACCTATCCACTTGTCAGGTTTCTCTTGAAGAGTGTTAGTGAGGGACTCTGCCTAACGTAGTTAGGAATTTTGTTCCAAAGCATTGGGAGTCTCTGTGACAGGAATCTATCCCTCCAGCATGTTCTATTTATTGTTCTGGTGAGGTTTAGCTCACTAGAGCGAATGGCTCACAGTAACTTGGATTTCTTCAGGTGGAGCATGTCCATCAATTCTGAGTTGGACATGGCTTTGTAAGTCAGGCAGAGATCACCTCTGAGTAAGCGATATGACACTGAGTACAGCTGGAGTTTTTCCAGTCGGGCTGCATAGGACATATGTTTGAGACCAGTAATCCTCTTGGTGAGGTACTTTTGTGGTCTTTCCAGCTATTGGAAGTGTCTTGTGAGGTACATTCCAAACGGGGCATTGTACTCTATGATGGGTCTGATGAGTGATGAGTGGAGAGGCACTATAACCTCTTTATTTCTAGATGTGAACCCTTTAGTAATTAGATGGGCCACATAGAAGGATTTCTTAACTACTTTGGCAATATGATTGTCAAAGGAGAGATTACTATCTACCTGGGTCCCCAGATCTCTTATTACCTCTTCTGTATTAAGGGGGCTGCCACCTATGTGGTAATTTATGGGTGTTTTGTTTTTCTCAAATGGGATGACTATGCATTTTTTGACATTTAGCTTGAGACCATGACTTTGACACCAGGTGTCCATCTCAGTAAGGCCCTTTTGGAGAATGCCCATGTCAGCCGGAGAGTCAGTTATGGCTCCCAGTTTGCAGTCAGTGGTGAACTTGGTTAGCTTTAGTCCTCCTGTGTTTGCCTGTACTTCTGAGAAGGATATGCCGAACAGTAGGGGTCCCAGAACCGAGCCTTGCGGGATACCACTTGTGACTGGTGTAGAGTCGGACCACTATTCTTACAGTGTGAGTTCTGTCTGTAAGCCAGTTGACAACCCATCTCATGATGTAGAGGTCTACGTTCAGGCTGGTGAGTTTTTCTGTAATACTGGAGTGGAAAATGGTGTTGAAAGCCTTGGCGAGGTCAAGGTAGGCTGGGTGAACCACTTGTTCCTCATCTATGGCCTTGGTGACTGTCTCAAAGAAGTCAACCAGGTTTAGTAGGCATGATCTGTCCTTAAAGCTGAAATGGGTCGGGTCATGTGTTTGGAGGTTCCCAATGTCTTTGTTAATGAGTTCCATGATGATGCTCTCCATAGCCTTGCAGAACAGGCTAGTCAGGCTTATGGGGTGATAGTTACCAGGGTCAGATGTGGCCCCTCCTTTGTGGAGAGGAATAACTGTTGCTGTGCGCCATTCTTTGGGCATGTAGCCTGTGAAGAGGCTGAGGCTGAACAGCGTGTTTAGGTGGGGGTTTAGTTTGTTCTGTAGTTCGTGCAAGATGCAGCCTGGGACACCATCTAGTCCCACTGACACTGTTTTTGGCTTTTGAAAGGGCTGTTTTCACCTGTGCATCTGTGGCTTTTGGGACACTACACTTTTCCAGTATTGTTGTGGGACCTTTTGGAGGAGAGAGGGGGTGAAGTTTGCACTGAATCTATCTGCCAGGATGTTGACAGTATCAGTAGGTTCAGTATATTTTGTGCTATTTTGCACTAGTTCAGTGCAAATCTGTGAGTTGCCACTTAGATTTTTAATATAGCTAAAGAAGGCTTTGTGGTTATCTTTTGAATCCTTGGCTATTTTTCCTTTCGAAGTTAGCCTTGGATGATTTCATGAGGGACCTCAGTTTCTTACTGATACTGATCAGGGATGTCTTTCCTTACTGGGATTTGCTTTTTTTGTGAACTAGTTTCCTCCTTCTATTGTATAGCCTGTTTATTGCAGGGGTCCACCAAACTGGCTTCCTTCTCTTATTGGAGTGAGTCTTGGTTTTCTGCTAGGGTTGACACCTTGTAGGTGTTCATAGAGTGCATTTGTAAAGGTTTCTGCATCTTGGGCAACATTATCCTTTAGCGTGAGGGCTGTGAAGCTTACCACCTCTGTCTTAAGTAAGGTGAAGTTTGCTTTAGAAAAATTTTTTACTGTGGTTTCCTTAGTTGGGGGTGGTGGTGGGATGTGGACATCCAGAATGATTTAGTTTATGGTCTGATCTAACCAGTGACGAGTTGACCTCTGGTGTGGAACACCTGTCGCCCATGTTGGTGATGACCAGGTCCAATATGTTTTCACTTCTAGTAGGGGAGTTTACTAGCTGATCCAGGGCATTTGAGTTGATGAATTCCAGGAAGTGCTGGGCCTGGGAATTTGTACTCTAGTTGTTTTCCCAGTGAATGGTAGGGTAATTGAAATTGCCCAATATCAGGGTGTTTGGTAGGACCTTCATGATTTCCAGTGTCTCCAGAAAGGTGGAGTGGTGGTCCTGGGTCATGGAGTTTGATCTGTAGCAGGCCACAATTTGCATTGCAGATTTGCCCAATGTCAGTTGCATATGGATGACCTCAGAGGTATCATGCTGTGCCACTAACCTGGAGGTGTAGGTATCATTGATGAATATGGATACACCCCTTCCTTTTGTGTTTCTGTCTGTGTTCTGTGTCTGAAATGTGTGGTAGATGTTGTAGCCCAGTAGTGCTGGGGTGCTCTCTGGAGCCTTGGACCAGGTTTCAGTTACTGCACAGATGTCAACATTCTCCATACTGAAGAGTGCTTTGAGCGCGTGCATTTTGAGATTTAAACTCCTGGCGTTAAGTAGCATAACCCTCAGTTTTTTGTTAATTGCACTGTTTACAGAGGTGGGTTTGACTTTTGAGCCTTGCCTAAAAAAGGCACTATGGGGGCAGCAAGAGCCGTGGCCAGTATTCGAAAGCCTAGGGGTGAAAGGTGCAAGCCATCGCTTGCGAAGCAACACAGCTTGTCGAGCATGTTGTCCCAGGCTGACAGACATTGGATCCCCTTTGAATGACAGAAGTACAGGCAAACACAGGAGGACTAAAGCCAATTGTTGAAATTGATAATTATTTATACTGAGGTATTATTCTTGGTGAGGGCAGGATGCTACTCAAGGTCAGGGGCATACCAGCCTGGGCTACACGATCAGAGAGCTCTTCCATGTCTCTTTTCATGTAGTCTAGGGAGGTACATCTCAAGTCATTCACACCAACATGAACAATGACAGAGTCATATTTGTACTTGTTCTGGAGTGACCTAAGTGCTTGTGTTACGTGGTGGATTCTGGCTCCCGAAAGGCAGCTAACAGTAACTTTCTGCTTGTCCAGCCTAGTGAGTGGGACGTCAGTGTGCCTGACTATAGAGTCACCAATAACTAGTGTTGGTTAGGTATGTTATTTCGCCTTAAGGGCTGTGATCATGCGGCACACTGATTTTGTGTTTTATGTGTTGTCTGGTTTGTGACAGGAAGTGCAGATTGTTTGGGTGTCTGCTTTGGAGGTCTCTGATGCTTTTGCAGGTTTTTATTTAGAGCCTCCAAGTATGATTTTGTGTATTTATGTTTTTTTTTTTTGCCAGTGCTGTTTTAATAGGTCTGTGCGCGGCTGGAGTTCTGGTGCAAGTGTTAACCTTCTCCTCTTGACTGTCCGTTTCAGTCTTGGGTTGAGATAGCTTAGCTTCCAGTTTGGCTGTATAATTGCATCTCTCGTATATGTTAGTGTTTTGTGGTAGGAGAAGAGGGTTGTCTGTGTACATGAAGCAGTTGTAACATTGCCTCAGGATATCCAGATTCACCAGCTGGACTGGAGAGTACACCTGAAGTTGTCCTTTGATCATGCCTGAATAGTAGGGTGAGCTGCTTAGTCGCTTGGTTGGTGAGGGGTGAATAAAGAGCCTTGCCCTGCTGGACAATCAGTGTCAGGGTATATTAGTGCTTGCTCTTAGGTCTGAGCAAGTACTGGGCTGTAAGATGCTTTTTGAGTGCTTAGGTTAAGAGTTAGACTAGTTTCAAGGGAAAAACTGAAGAGGAGACTTAGTGGAACCGGGAATAATTTAACTGATTTTGTATTGAGCTTTTTATAAATGTTTTTTCAAAATGTTATAAGTGGAATTTAAATATTGTATGCATCAGGTCAAATATATATGAGGTAGAATTCATATTAATAACTAAATTATTACAAGATTCACATTGTATATTAATAGTTTTTATGTAATGAAAAGTTTAGGTATTTTATGGTAAATGGTTTCATGAATATTTATAGGTATGGCAGCAGGTCCTTATGAATATGTAATAGGATATGCTAAAATGGATTTGCTTGGATAATTAATTTCTAAAATGAATATATTAAGCTGTAATTAATTTTGATTAACTGATTTGCATCTGATGAAGTTCAAGAGAACGAAAAACGCAGTGAAACAGTTAAAGCATTTTGTGCAGTTATTGTTTGTGCGGTCATTTGGACTTTTAAACTTGTGTGGTGTTTAAACTACTCATTTTGGCTTTTCTGGTGATTTTATATATATATATATATATATATATATATATATATATATATATACATATATATATATATATACATATATATATATATATATATATATATATATATATATATATATATATATATATATATACACACACACACACACACACACACATTTTTAAAAGCATCCTAAAAGCATTTTATATATACACATATCTGTTTATTTATTTTTGTGTTTATAATATATATTTAGGGTGTTGACATTTGCACAACCAGTTTTTATATGTACTTTATATTTTGATATTTATACTGTTTTGTGCTGACACATTCATGTGTAGTGGTTCAGACTTGGGAGTGGTTTTCATTAATCAAGGAAGTGATGTCATGTAAGACTTCCTATTTAAAACAGTCTATTTCCTTATTTTCCTTGTATCTGATGAAGTTCCTGCTTTAATTTTTGCAATTAAAGTGCTTATACCTACTTGTTTGTCTTAATAAAAAAAGCATCCTTGTACTGAACTAGACGTGTTGGCTTGATTTAAAGCACGCATTGGAATACTTCAGGGCTCTCTGGCTCTCATTGCCTGCATACTGCTTGTGCAATGTATTGGTGGTTTGTGCATTTATTTGTCTTTTACTTATTTGGCGTGACTTGGTACAGTATTACTATATACATGCAATGTACTCTTAGAGCTTAAATTATCTCTACATAATACAGCCACGGTTGAAAGGTTTAAAAATATTTAATAATAAATAATAAAAGCACAAGACAATACACAGTGCCAGTCAAGAGTTCAGAGGTCACACAAATACAAAATAATACAGTAGCAAAAGTTCTGACATCACAGAAAAAGAAACTAGTCTAATCTTCCTATTTCCTAGCTATAAAACACAATTCTAAATAACTTACATATAGAGCAAAGCAGTGCTGGTGATGCTGGATGTTCTCAAGACAAATGTTCTGAGCTCTCTTATTCTCTGTCTTTAAATTGATAACACAGAGCTGCTTCACACAACATCATTCTTCACACTTCTCTGGTGTTCCCAGGCTAACAGAAACTACATTTACATTCTTTACACCTGGTCAGAAACCAGAGCAATAAAGGACATTTATACATGCAAATTCTAGCCATTAGCTCTGGCCTCAAAATAATAGGCAGGATGCCTCCCTCTAGACATCTTGGCTCCAAATTTTGACATCAAAGACTGTCATAAAATGCTTGACTTAGCTTTTTTTTTTTTTCAGCAGAGTGCACTGTTGTTACATTTTTGCAGTTCAATATTCAATGCAGTCTTTTCACATTTAAGAGAACAAGCCTGTGGCTTACATTAATATTTACAAATGACAGAATTATCTACAAAATTCTATCTGACTAGGCTAGCAGCCTTCACCTGTCTTCACACAGGAGATTACAAACAACTGTACAACCACTGCATGACATTACAGACACCTGTACAACCACCACAGGACACTAGAGATACCTGTACAACTGCAGGCCTTAACAGATGTACTACATGACACATTTTGTGTACAGGTCATGCTGTAGTCATTTTGGCTGCCCACTCAAAGATTGCACTTATTACCTAGGATATCAGATGTGACTAGCACAGACGACTCCTGCATAACATGTGTGCTTCAGATCTGCTGCAAATACATATTACAACCCAGAAATTACTTTCAAAAAGTACAAAACACAGGTGCTGGTAATAATTAGAAGTTATGTACTCACCATAACGTTCCATCTGAGTAGGTGTATTCATTTGTCTGCAACCTGTGGGTTATGGATCCGATATCGGATCCGAACCGGCATGGTTTTCCAGCTATGGATCCAAGCTCTCAGCTCCTCCCCTCACCCATAATGCCCTGCTCTACCCTCATGACCTCAGATCGAGTTTGCCAAGCAACAATACCCTAAAAAGGGTAACAAGGAATATGCAGGAAACTGAAAGGCCAGGGGGATAGGAGGGCGGGATGATTGCAGACAAATGAATACACCTACTCAGATGGAACGTTATGGTGAGTACATAACTTCTAAATCTGAAGTAGGATATTCATTTGTCTGCAACCTGTGGGACAGAGTGCCCAGCTACCTGAATCTTGGGGCGCCATCATGGAGGGATAATCCGGAGCACCGGAGCCAAAGGATGCTCTACCCCTAGATGCAAGATCCAACTTATAGTGAGAAATAAATGTATGAGAAGAAGCCCACGTGGCTGCTGCACAAATATCATCTAGAGGAATCCTAGCCTTGAAGGCTGCCGAGGTAGATACTGACCGGGTTGAATGGGCATGAACACCTTCCGTATGGCCTTCCTGACGCTTGATAAGCCAATAAAATGCACTGTGAAATCCAGCGGAAAGAGAAACTTTAGAAATTGGCTTGCCCAAATTGAATTTTGCAAAGGAAATAAACAGCTGGTCGGATTGCCTATGACCAGCTGTCCTGTTGAGATAAAATCTAAGTTGCCTGTGAACATCTAGTGAGTGTAGCTTATATTCACCTTTGTTTTCATACTTAGGGAAGAAAACAGGAGGTTAATGGATTGATTAATGTTTGCTTCAGAAGCGATTTTAGGAAGGAAGGACGGTTGGTCCTGAGGGAGACACGGTCCGGATAAAATACCAAGTAAGGAGGTTTAGCTGATAAAGCTTGAAGTTCAGAAACTCTCTTGGCTGATGTAATGGCCACCAAAAAGGCTGTCTTGTAGGACAAGAATTTGAGATCCACCGTAGCCGCGGGCTCGAAAGGGGGAGCGGTCAAGGCCTGTAGAACCAAAGAAAGGTCCCAAGGAGGAACTGCTTGTTTTATAGGGGGCCTGAGAAGGAAAGTACCTTTAAGAAATGTTTTGCACAATTTGGCCGACATAAGAGGATTAGACTCTTGCCCAATGTGGTAGTGAGAAATTGCCGCCAGTTGAACTTTGATTGTGGAACTGCTGGCACCTTCATGAAAGAGAGAGGTTAGAAATTCAAGCACTACAGGGAGAGGAACCGTGAAGGGATTTAGGCCTTGCCGCTCGCCACACAGAGAAACGTTTCCATTTGCTTCGGTAAACCTTTCTAGTGGATGGTTTGTGAGCCGCCACCAAAATAGCCTTTACCGGTGAAGAAATACCGGGAGTCCTTATCAAGAGTGGAACTGGAGCAGCCAAGCGGTCAGCTTCAGGTTGTCCAGGTTCGGAGGAGGAATGCAGGATGGATGGGATATCAGATCCGGAATGGGATCTAGAATCCAAGGAGGATTCACCGAGTGAGACCTTAGGAAGGGGAACCAGATCTGTCGAGGCCAGAATGGAGCAATGAGAATCATTCTGCAACCCACCCGAGAGGCTTTCTGAAGAACTTGCAGCATTAGAGGCAAAGGTGGATAGGCATACAGAAGACCGGGTGGCCAAGCATGCACCAGAGCGTCTCTTGGGGTACCTCCGGGAGGAGGTATTAGAGCGAAAAACTGTCGCACTTGGTGTTTGAGGGAGAAGCAAATAGATCGCATGAAGGGGTTCCCCACCGTGCGAATATGCGTTCCGCTACTTGACAATTGAGAGACCACTCGTAAGGGGTCAGAATGGTGCGACTGAGCTTGTCCGCTAGGATGTTGGACCGACCCGGAATGTGCGTTGCTATGAGAAAGCGATTGGTGGAGATTGCCCATTCCCAAACTCTCATGGCCTCTCGACAAAGAGGGTAAGACCTTGTTCCCCCTTGCTTGTTGATGTACCAGACAACAGACATATTGTCCGATTGAATCGCAATTGTTCCCAAGGGAAGAAAGTCCTGAAGTGCTAGCAACGCTAAGAGCACTGCTCTCATCTCTAGAACATTGATATGCAGTAAGGTCTCTGAATCGTTCCACGTGCCTTGGACTGTCCGGCCCACAAAGTGCCCCCACCCAAGGCGGAGGCGTCCGTGGTCACCGTGGCGAGGGGAAGAAGCACAAAATGGGCGACCCTCGTGGAGATCCGGGGAGTGGAGCCACCACAAGAGGGACCGCTTGCAAGCCTTGCTGATCGCTATTGGATGATGCATGGGGAGAGCAAGGTATGACCACTGTACTAAGAGCGTCCACTGTAGAATGCGCATATTGAGCCTGGCAAGAGGAAGAAGTGCTATAGCCGAAGCCATGGACCCTAGAGCCCTCAGGACCAACTCCGCTGGGACAGAACTTGAATGGAGAATGGCCCGCACCTGGAGCTGCAGATTTAGAACCCTGTCCGCAGTGAGGAAGGCTCGTAAACTCCTTGTGTCTAGTCTGGCCCCTATGAAATCTAATAGCTGTGTGGGCGCCAGGTTGGACTTTTTTGTATTTATTGTGATGCCCAGAAATGGAGCAAGATGGAGAAAGGAGTCTCACGCCAAGAGAAGTAGATGCCTTGTTGGGGCGGTAAGGAGCCAGTCGTCCAGGTAGGGAAAGACCTGCACCCCCTGAAGCCTCAGGTGGGCCGCTACCACTGCTAGTACTTTGGTAAACACCCTGGGGCTGTGGTGAGACCAAAGGGAAGGACCCGGAACTGGTAGTGACTGGCTCCCAGCCGGAAGCGGAGAAACCTCCTGGAGCGCCTGTCCATCAGGATGTGGTAGTACGCGTCCTTGAGATCTATCGAGCACATCCAGTGATTTTCTCCCAGAAGGGGGAGAATAGATTGTAGAGTGACCATTGAATTTTTCTTTGGGGACTGCCAGATTCAAGAGAGAGAGGTCTAGGATTGGTCTTAGTTCCCCGTCTTTTGGCACTAAAAGAATCTGGAGTAGAACCCTGATCCGATCTGGTCTGGGGAACGGGCTGGATGGCTCTTTTCTTTAGCAGATGGCCAATTTCTGCCAAAGCGGCCTCCCGTTGACCGGGTGGAACGTCTGGGAGGGACTTCAACTTTGGAAGGTGAAGGAAAGGAATGTGATATCCCTGGATATGATTTGGAGAACCCAGCGGTCCGATGTTATAGACTCCCATGCCGCTAGGTGCCCCGGAACGTCCCCGACTGCCTCCAGAGTAGAGCAGTCGGGCAACCCTCAGGGTTGCTGTGGTCGTTCAGAGAAAGGTTCCCTGGACCCGAAGTTTCTGGGAGCCCCTCTGCCTCTAGGGCGTCCTCCCTGTCCTCCTCTGCCACGGAAGGACTGGTTGTCCGGAGCAGGCTGGGACTGCTGCGACTTCGAACCACATCTTCTTCTGACCCTTTTGGTTCCTAGAATAGGGCCTCTGGGGTGCAGAGAAGCGGATTCGACGGCAGACAGCGTCTTCCGTCCTTCTCGCTCTGGGTCAACGTCTGAGCGGTCTTGCCAAACAGAGCAGAACCATCAAAGGCGTTAAGCACGCCTTGAAGGGCTCAGAAAAATCATGACGGAGCCAGGCCTGACGTCTAGTGACCAGTCCTGTCCCGCAGCTCTAGCGGCGCCTCCGTAGCATGGGAGAGTAGCCGCATAGAAGTATTTGTGACTGACCTAAGAGTGGCCATTTTGGTGGAGTGCAGAACTCTGTCCTCCTCCGAAATGGACTCAGGGGGGGATGCAGCGTATTCCTTAATAAGATCTCGCTGCATCCGAATAACATGTGCCAAATAGTTCAGCGCCCTTACCGAGAAGGTCGCTGAACTGAACATCCGCTTCCCCAAGCGGTCCATCATCCGAGACTCCTTGCTCGGTGGGTGGACTGAGGGACTCTCCTGAGCCAGTTCCCTCTTTGTGGCCGCCGTCAACATGGCATCTACGGGAGGCCCCTTACTCCAATGGGTCCTGTCGGAGGCGGGCTAAGGATCCTATCGGGGCTTTTGGGAATTGGCTCCACGGTGTCCGGTTCCTTCCACGCCCTGGTGGTAATAAGGTCCACCAGGGGTCGGCAGGGGGACACCCAAGAGGTAGACGGGCCCGCTTGAATGCCTCCAAGAACACGGACTCGTCCGAGGAAGACTTGGGGCAGACCACCCCCCAATACGGAGCATTTCCATGATGTCTCCAAGGAGACATCCTCGGGGTGACCGTGGGGAGCCTTCCCTTCCTCCAAGTCCGTGTCTTCAGTGAGAGACTCGGGAGTCAATGTGCCTCCTTTGCGTATGCTTGCGAGGGCCTCCTCTGGGGGCTGTCAGAGGAGTCCTCAAGCAGCAATTTGCTCCATGGGAGCAACTTGGGGCACAGAAGCGGGCTGTCCCAGGGGCCGGATGGTGGAAGCCTGGCCCAGTGCAGAGGGAGGCGGACGGCGAAGCAAGTGCCGGGGTCCGGAGACCCTCAACAGAGCCCTCTCCACTACATCAAAAGCGAAGGGAGCCGACCTCACCAAAGGATCCGACAATCGCCCTCGGATCCGAAGAGTGGATCGGAGCCGGCGCCCGGCACTCGGATCCGGCGGGACAGTGCGCTCCGACACAGACGGCGCCGAAGGAGCACTGATCCCCGGATCCGGCTCGGATCCAGGCTCGAGATCGGGTCCGACGCACTCGAGGCAGGGTCGGGTCCGAAGTACCAGTACTATCGGCTCGACCTTCCCGCTCGGCTGCTCGGCTCCAGTTGCTCGAACCCGGATAGCGGGTCGGAGAAGGAGCAATAGGCCTAAAAGGGTGTTGAGCTCCCCGAGGGGGAGGCAAGCACTCCCATCTGCATCTGGGCCTGGATGAACCTTCTCATCATCCGGTCCAGATCAGCATCAGAAAGGCTATGGGTCGATCTCGGCGAGGCTACCGAGGTAGGCCTGGAATGCCTCCTCGATAGCCTCGGCGGAGATCGGGTCTCCTCCTCCTCAGGACCCGGTGAAAGCTAGGGGACCGGAGCCGAAGGAGGAGACCGACCCGACACGGAGCCGGGGAGAAGCCAGCTTGGCTGGCGGGGCGAAACAGAGGTCTCGGCCCGCCGCTGGTGCTTCTCCCTCCGGTCCTTTAGCTGCAACCCTCTCCTCTCCAGAAGCGGGAGTTTGAGTCCCAGGAGCAGGAGGGTGCCACAGGGGAACGACTGTATCCACAGCAGTCCCTGAAGGAGCGGAGGCCGGGCGAGTCAGGCGGCAGAAGGCCCGCCAAGACAAGCTTGGACCTCCGCTCCTTAAGTGCCCTGGGGTTGAACCCTGCACAAATGGAGCATCCAGATGTGAGGTGTTCAACCCCCAGGCACCTAACACACCGAGTGTGGCCATCAGCCGGAGACAGCTTATTGCCACACTCGGTGCATTTAGAAAAAAATAGATTTAGGCTGGTCAGCCATAATCTATAACACTAAAAACTACTGAAAGTAAGTTAAAACAAAAAGACACACAGGCCTACACACACACTCTACGCAACAGCGAGGGGAGGGAATAAAAATTACTTAATTTAACTCAAGAAAACTCAAAATACACTTTTAAGAAAGGGGAACCTAAACTTTCACACAGAATCACTCAAAAAACCAAAAAATTCTCTATTTTTTTACAAGAAAAGAATCCACTTAGCTGAGAGCTATGTATCCAAATCCAGTCACCAGCGCGGCAAACGAGATCTGAGGTCATGAGGGTAGAGCAGGGCATTATGGGTGAGGGGAGGAGCTGAGAGCTTGGATCCATAGCTGGAAAACCATGCCGGTTCGGATCCGATATCGGATCCATAACCCACAGGTTGCAGACAAATGAATATCCTACTTCAGATTTAGTATTTAAACTTACTGTGTAGAGTTCCATGGATGGAAGGGAAAACTACAAAGAATTCCCTCTGTCAGAAAATTGTGCCAAACCATAAAAATACACTAGAGTTTTCTTAAGAGGAACAGACTACCTGGGAACATGTCATACACCTTCTCTAAACCATACAGATCAGTACACCACCCAGGAAACAATCTATTAGTATCAGAAATCTCACCAGGTATGTAACATTTATAAGTTTTGTATACAACAGAACAGCACAAATAGTACAACAAGGGAGACAGAAGAGATAAGTAAAATGTGCCTACAACAAAAGGTGATGAGAGAATTTAGATGGGATACATGGTTCATTCACCCTCCAGTCAATAACTGTACTTCATTTAGACAGTTTGCTGTTTTCTTTTCAGGAACAATAATGTTAAGACAACTGCTGTACTCTACACAGCAATGCTGTTTGGTGACCACAGTTGGAGTCCCTTTGTGCCTTTTCTTGTCTGCACAGGATGAGGAATTGTACACACAGTATAGAGTCACAAAGTCTTGCAAGAAGCCTTATTTCTATTTTGGATCAGTGGCTTGATTTCTGTTTAGTCTATGGAGTTGCATAGGGGGAACTATAGTGATTTTCTACTGTGGCCAGAATTCCAAAACCCTTGAAAAATTAACATTCAGTGCACTTCCACGGCCTTAATTTATTTGCAAATATTGGGATCAAACTTCTTTTTTTTGGGTACCTTTTTATCAACTTTAAGCATCACTCCATGCCCTAAGATTTCTAAGCTCTCATTTAAAGTGATGTTTCCTTCTATTCCTGATATTAGTTGAAGTGTTCCTAATTTCACTTATCTAGCCAACAGGAAGGGTTAGGTCACTGCATGCTCATGTGACCATAACAGAGGAGGTACCGTGGAAAGACTCTAGAAGTTATCATGAACACATGCCATCAATGGGGAAGGGATTGTTTAATACTTCTACCTAACCATCCCTATGAAGAGCACATCTCATGGAGTGATGAATGACATCAAGCCTACAAGGAATTGCAGGCTTGGACAGACAATATGAACTACAACTCCAAGTTATCCACCTGCTTATCTTCACAGTCCCTGTATCCCCAGCCATTTCAAAAAAAGTGTACACCATCCAGTCAGGTAGGACAGATTGCCCTTCAGCTCAATTTACCTCATCCTGACCAACTTCTGTAGTGCCTTCACTGCATCCTGAATACAGGTCACTGAAAGTGCAGGAACGAATACAGTTCTATCCCAAAGAATCCTGTTATCTTGAGCACTTCTGAAAGGGACTGTAACTCCTTCTTCCTTTGTGACCACTAACAAAAAGTATTATATTAGTGCTGTTGGTTTTTCACCACCCCTATTTTCCAACTGCTGAATACATTTAGCTTCAGTCTCATTTTGTTTTCTTACTCAAGTATGCATACATTTATTTTTGCTTCACGAGTAACTATCCTTTATAATCATGTTGGACTTTTGCAACTTTAGCTATCTTTCCTGACATTTCTTTATTATTTCCAAATGCTATAAGCAGGGTCCACAAGGACCATCCAATTACCTGGTTGACAAAAAAATCTCCACAAACTACAGTTCTCCTTAACCTGTGATGCCACGTCTTAAGAACAAACATTTTGCCCTTCTTTTTGATATGCATATTTATTTCATGCAGACAATGGTTGCTTCTGTAATGGTATTTTTCATGTATTCTTACTTTTCCTTCACACTATCTTCATTCCTCTCAGCTAAAACTTTCCCAAGATGATGTCTCACTTTGTTAAGGTGTGCTCTTATCAAGTCCCAACAACTCATCTACTGACTGGCTGGACTGCAGTTGATTGTGCACCATAATATTTAATGATAACTACTTCCAAAATGGCTTCGCCAGTTGCAGATTAGAGATAATTTCCCCATCCTCTATCAGAATAATCAAAACTAAGGTTCATCACATACTCCAGCCCTTTATTGTTCCATAGTAGGTTATGTGAGGAGTGCCCCCCTTAGGATAATCACCCCAGATTGCTAGAACAAATTATTTTACACACAGCTATTACATGGTACTAATCTGTCTTGTCTTCTTTTCTTGTGAATAATTTGCACCGAACACATCTCCACCCGGTACTCCAATTCCATTTGCAAATTTGTACTAGGCACATTCCCTACAGCCCCCTCTCTGGAACTCTTGAGGATAACAGTTTATAGCATTAACTTACCAACTGAAGGCAACAAGAAAATGAACTTCAATTTCACTGATTTATACCTCCCATTGACAAATCTGCTGCATATCAAATGCCATTTTATGACCCCTGATGTAAACTATAGATCATATACAGTGTGCTGTATCTTTAAGAAGCATTTCTAGAGAGTGCACATGCAGATAAAAAGTACAGTTTTGTACCTACCATAAATGTAGATGTCCGATAGATATGCAACTGCAGTCATAACATATGGGTTGTCCTGCCTCAGGCAGCCCTCGGTCGGCCAGATTCCAAAGTCTGGGTCCGACGTTGGCAGATGTCACATTTCTCTCCGACGTCAGAGCAGCTGGAGTATATAAGCATCAGCCGACGCCATCTTCTTCAGTGTTTCTTGCCCCAGATGTCAGGTGCCCTCCAAGGAAGGCTGTAATCAAATTGGAAGAAAAACAGATTTCCAGACAAATAAATAAGCAATAAACAGATACACCATAACAGATATCCCCAGCTAGAGATAACAGGGAGAGGAGTGGACCCAAAGGAGGGAGGGAAAACCCGACTGCAGTTGCATATCTATCGGACATCTACATTTATGGTAGGTACAAAACTGTACTATGTCCTTCAAGAATGCAACTGCAGTCGTAACATATGGGTTGAATACCATTGCTTAGCTGGGGGAGGTGGAATGCTCTAAGAAAAGGATGGTGTAGCTATCAATCCCTGCAGGACTGCAGAAGCAAAGCCTGCTCTGGATCTGGAATATAGAGGAAGGTTGTAGTGTTTGGAAAATGTATGCACAGAGCTCCATGTAGCAGCTTCTAGAATGTCTTTTGTAGGTACCCCTCTTAAGAATGCTGTTGAGGTGGCTGTAGCTCTGGTGGAGTGTGGTCTGACATTGGCTGGTACACTCTTCTCATGGAAGGAATAACAAAATCTGATGCAGTGCCCAATCCATTTTGAAATAGTCTGTTTGGAAATTGCTTTTCCTTGTACTCTAGGGGCGTAAGCTACAAAACGCTGATCAGTCTTCCTACTGGTCTTGGTTCTGTCCAGGTAGTAGCGAAGTTGTCTGTGAATGTCCAAGGTATGCAACAGTCTTTCCCCTTTGTTCTCAGGATTGGGAAAGAAAGTAGGCAGGTGAATGGCTTGATTTAAAGAAACCCTAGATACCACTTTTGGCATAAAGGTAGGGTTGGTTCGTAAGGAGACCCTGTCTCTGTGAAAGATTATGAACGGTGGTATTGCCATTAGGGCCTGTAGTTCCGAAACCCTTTTTGCTGAGGTAATTGCCAACAGGAAAGCTGTCTTCCATGAGAGAAATTGTAAGTCCACAGAAGCTGCTGGCTCAAAGGGAGGTAGAGTCAATTTTTCTAGAACAAAGTTGAGGTCCCAAGCTGGTACTGGAGCCTTTCTTGGTGGCTTTATATTCTTGATTCCCCTAAGGAATTGCCTTAAAGGATGTGAAAACACAGGTGGATCAGTGTTATATCTAGCTGAAATAGCAGAAGCATGTATTTTTAGGGAAGAATATGAGAGTCCATTCTGTAGCAGATCTGCCAAATATTCCAGAATGAGAGGGATGCTCAATAATGATGCATCATGACCGTTGCTGGTATTCCAAATGCTGAATCTCTTCCATTTTGCTGAGTAAACCTTTCTGGTGGATGGTCTTCGGGCTTCTGTTAGTATCCTCTGAACTTCCTTGGAGAGAGATAGATTGAGGTTATTCATGGGATCTCCCAAGCTGTTAGCTGTAGAGTCTGAATGTTGGGGTGTACTGTCTTGAAGTTGTGTTGAGTCAAAAGTTGGGGCCATTGGGGAAGGGCCTACCTTTTGTTGTGACATATGCTCTGTAGAAGTGGGTACCAGTGCTGTTTTGGCCAGTCTGGAGCTATTAGGATCCCCTTGGGCTTCTCTGCTTTGATCTTTAGTAATACTGTGGTCATCAGTGGCAGAGGTGGGAATGCATAGATTTTTAGGAAGTTCCAGTTGAATGAGAGAGCATCTATTTTCCATGCTTGTGGATGATATGTCCTTGAACAGAACTTTTGTAGATGATGACTGAGGTGGGAGGCAAATAGGTCTACTTCTGGCCTGCCCCATGTCGAGTTGAGTCGTATGAAGATTTCTGGATGTAACCTGCACTCGTGGGGGTCTAGGAAATTCCTGCTTAGGCTGTCCGCCAGCACATTGTCTTTGCCTGGAACAAACTGGGATTGCAACTGTATGTTTAGGCTCAGTGATTTTTCCCAAAGATTCATTGTCAGTCTGCAAAGGGGGTAAGAATGGGTGCCCCCCTGCTTGTTTATGTACCACATCACAGTGGTGTTGTCTGTCCGTATTAGCAGGTGGCCTTGCTGAAGCTGTTGTCGAAAGGCCTCGATGGCATGCATTACTGCTAGCATTTCTTTTTGGTTGATATGCAGATGTGTTTCCTTTGGAGACCATTGTCCTTGAACACATCTGCCCTCCATGTGCGCCCCCCATCCAAGGTCTGAGGCGTCTGTGGTCATGGTCTGTGTTATCTGAGGTTTTTTGAATGACATACCTGTGTTTGCCTGGCTTACCAAGGCCCACCATAGAAATTCCTTCTGTAGGCATGGAATGAGCGGTATGGTTGCCTCTAAGTTGTTGCTGTGCTGAGACCATAAGCTTTTTAGGTACCATTGTAGCTTTCTCATGTGTAGTCTTGCTAATGGAACCAGGAGAATGCAGGATGCCATGTAACCCAGGGCCTGTAGGAATCTCCTTGCAGTCATCTGGGTGAGCTTTGCCAAACCTTTGAAATAATGAGTTAACTTCTTTTGCTTGTCTTCTGTCAGGTAAGCCATTTGAGAGGCTGTGTCCAGTTTGGCTCCTAAGAAGGTTATTTGCTGGGATGGCTGAAGTCTTGACTTTTGAAAGTTGACTGTGTATCCCAGAGCCTGTAGCAATTGTATGACATAATTCAAGTTTTTTGTCAAAATCAGTTCGTCGTCCGCTTGTATGAGGCAGTCGTCCAGGTATGGGTAAATTTGGATCCCCTGGAGCCTGCAATGAGCAATTACTGAAGCCAGGCATTTCGTGAATACTCTGGGCGCAGTAGATAAGCCAAATGGCAATGCTGAGAATTGATAATGCTCTGGCCCTGAAAGAAATCTGAGGTATCTTCTGCAGCTGTGTCTGATAGGGACATGCAGGTATGCCTCCTTGAGGTCCAGAGTAATCAGCCAAGACCCCTTGCCCAGCATGGGAAGGAGTTGCTGTAGAGTCAGCATTTTGAACTTTGGTACTATGAGAAAAGCGTTTAATGCGGACAAATCCAGTATTGGTCTCCATTGAGTTTCTTTTCTTGGAACAAGGAACAGTCTTGAGTAAAACCCCTGGCCTTGTTCTTGTTGCGGAACTTTTTCTATTGCTTTGATGTGAGCAAGCAAAGAAATTTGCTTGATAGCCTCTGCCCTCTGGTTTTGTGGTAGGTTTGGCATGCCTTGTTTTCTTGGTAAGGTATGAAAGTGGAACCTGTAACCTTGGTCTATAATGTCCAAAATCCATTTGTCCTTTGTCAATCTGTGCCAATTGTCTGAAAACAGAGATAATTTTCCGCCCAAAGGAGCTTCTGTTTGCTCCTTGGTCAGCGGTAGTAGAGGAAAGTCATTGAGATTGTCCCTGTGGGGCAGGAGAAACCCCTGCGTCACTTCTTTGGTTTGCTGGTTGCCATTGTCGTCCCCTGTAGGAACCTCTGTATTGTCCTCTTCCTCGCCACTGTTTTACCCCTTTGAAATCTTTCAGGATTAGGAAAGGACCAGTTTTTTGAAGGCCATTTTCTGCTAAATCTGGGAGGCTGAACCTGGAGGAAATCTTTGACCGTCTGAACTGATTTTGCTTTTTCCTCGATGGACTTTAACACATCTTTAGCATTAGCACCAAAAAGCTTGTTCTTTTCCAAGGGTGCATCAAGAAGTTTTGCCTTAACATGATCTGGTAGAGGTTGTTCTTTTAACCATGCATGTCTACAAATGACCGCCCCTGTCATAGCTGCCCTACATGAAGCTTCCAATGCATCATATCCACACTGCAGAAAATGACTGCTAACTTGTTGAGAATTATGTACAGCCTCCTGCAAGGATTTCCTATCTAAAGGTTCAGGAGAGGCCAATGTTTTCTGTAAATCATCTAACAGGTAATCCTGATATTGAAACATATGAAAGAGACAATTGAGAGCTCTCATAGATAAAGTAGTGGAGGTGTAGACCTTCTTCCCCCATCTCTCTAATGACCTAGCTTCCCTGTTGGAAGGTAAGGGATTTTTGGAGGTGGTAGCTGAAACCCCTTTCGGTCCCTGTGAAATTGTTTCTAAATCAACAGTATGGGCCCTAAAGAAATGAGAATGGATTTCTGGGACCCTATAGTATCTGTCAGGCTTGGCAGGAGCAGGAGGAAGAGTATCAGGGGTAACACTGGAGTCAGAGTATAGATCATCCAAAACATCAAGCACAGGAGGTATAGCTAAGGGCCTGTGTTGGGGCTTTTTAAGGAAGGTACGAAAGCGCTTTCTGGAATCAGAATATTCCTGGCCTTGCCATTTAAAATATTCCCTCGTGGAATGCAGAACTTCCCCAAAGGAAATATCCTCAGGAGGGGAGGCCGAGGGGATGGAATCCTCTGCATCCGAGTCCTCATAGGACTGGAAGGGCTCTTCCTGGCTATCAGAGTGAACAGAGTCCTCAGAATCTTCATCTGAAGGGAGAGGGTCAGAGGGTTCAACCCGGGGCCTCTTATCAGAAGGAGGCTGGGATCCTCTCTCTGGATGGGCCTGGGAACCTCTGATCATGGAAATTAAGTCTGCGGCCATAGTCATGATTTGTGTTTCAGGAGTAGGCTGAGGTAAGGCTTTAGCAGTAAGGTGCTTGGTCTTGCTGGCTGCCTTAGCACGTGTGTAGGCCTTTATAGACATGGACATGGGAGGCCTAGCAGCTCCACGTGCAGGAGTGACCTTATCCACAGCAATGGTCTCTGGCATTTCCTCGGTTTCAGTATCCAGAGGAAAATCAATAACTGGCTTCGGTGTGGTCTCCGGTATCGGAGGAAACGGTAATGCGGTGTCTTCGGTTCGGAGCGGTGAAATAACCGCCTCAGAGGGAACCGGGACACTCGAGGTAGGTTTTGGCGTGGTGTCTGTGGAAGACGCGGGCTGAGGATGTCGGTCCCGGTCTTTTCGTTTCTTAGGAGTCTGTGATGTCGGTAGTTCCGACGGCATTGTATAATCGAATTTTTCGCCGAAAAAGTCTTCAGCGAACTCCGCCCGGCGCCTGAGAGTGCGCTTATTGAAGCGAGCACAGGCGGCACAGGCCGAGACGTCGTGGTCTGGGCCAAGGCAAGGAAGGCAGTAAGAGTGGAAATCCTTATGAGGTATTTGTTTACCACAAGACAAACAATTATTTACTTTTCAGTAATTTCTGACATCGGCTGAGGCAAGAAAAGGTCCCCAACGGGGTACTTAGCTTTTTTGATGACTTCGGATTCGAAGAATACAGGAGCTGACCGACCGGCACTTGCGAACTGCTTCTGCTTCGGGCACCGCGCGGCAAGAAAGACTGAAGAAGATGGCGTCGGCTGATGCTTATATACACCAGCCGCTCTGACGTCGGAGAGAAATGCGACATCAGCCGAAGTCGGACTCAGACTTTGGAATCCGGCCGACCAAGGGCTGCCTGAGGTAGGACAACTCATATGTTATGACTGCAGTTGCATTCTTGAAGGACATCAGCACGTGCAGGCAGCAAGTGCCATTTTGAGGGAATGGTCAGAGAGTTAACGTCAATGCATGTAGTAGTCAGTCTGTCAGTAGGTTTATATTTAAGTTACTTTGCCTCAATCTTGATGCATTTGTATATAATAAAGCTGCTTGAACCAAACCCACAGATGCTTGTCTGTTTTCATCCTGGCTGGACAAGTGACACAGACCTTCTGCAAACAGACATTTTTAAAGCAAGCAGAATGTGAGCATGTTCAGTGTACCTGCCCTATTCAGATCTGATTATTTTGCTTGCAATAAGCACAGACTAATTCATTGACAACCTAAAGATCTCTCTAACTTTAACTTACCAGTTACTTATTTTTGGTTTTTCAAGATTCCATTAGCCCAGCACTGGACAGGTAAGATGCCAGATGGCTATGAATTCCATTAGCCCAGCACTGGACAGGTAAGATGCCAGATGGCTATGAATTCCATTAGCCCAGCACTGGACAGGTAAGATGCCAGATGGCTATGAATTCCATTAGCCCAGCACTGGACAGGTAAGATGCCAGATGGCTATGAATTCCATTAGCCCAGCACTGGACAGGTAAGATGCCAGATGGCTATGACATGCAGCTCATCTCACATTTCTTCACTGGAATGGACGGACTTTTATGATACTAAACATTTTATACTAGAACAATACTGTCACAACGCAATGACTGTGGCAGTATCTCCTCCTCAAGATTTAAAGGGTCAGCATATTTTATGGAGGCATATAATGCAAACAGTCAGCCTTTGCAGAGAAACAGACTTGTACATTGGTACCAAAGTATTATTCCTTAAGGTTTCAGCTTTCAGAGTAAATGATCTTGCCATAATTTTCAGACATTGTAAACATAAACTAGGAACTTCTCCGACATATGGATTACCCTTGTTTTTTCGTATTTGTATACAAGTACATATGGGACGAGCCCATCTCTACCTACAGTCATACCCTACCCACTCAGTAAGCTTAGAAGTATCTCTTACCTTCTCAAGTGTCACAACAAAGCATGCATTTCTTAGAGGTACTTCAGTTTAAATCAAATACATATCAAATGAAGTATTGCATGGTATACAGTCGTCTAAGGTCAGCCAAAACAAGCCCATCTTTGTATCACCTGTATTTGTCATTGTCTAGAATTTGTGCCTGCACAGGCAACTTTTGGGGTGTTCATACATGCAAGAATATTAAATAAACTGAGCATCTGTTTAAAGTAGAATGTACATACCTTCCAGAACTAGACAACGATGAATTTGCTTTGTACATTATTTACTGGTGTCCTAAAGGTTTTCTCACTACAAAAAAAAAAAAAAAAAACATTGTGAAGTTTATAGTTTGCTTGTGAAAATTCAACATTTTACTTCAGTCAATATGCTTATTAAATACTATAACACTTTTTATATTAAAAATAAAAATGAAGTTAAAGATTATAAATCAATTTACCTTTAAATCACATGCACCGTCAGTACGCAAGTCTTTCTATATAAATGATTTTAATAACCTACCATGGACACTAGACTAGACAGTTACACACAACAGAGGGGGCTAAAAGTTAGAAAAGTGTAGTTCCGTCAGTGCAAGTTGACACAGTCTTCATGCTCTTACCTCTAAAATAAGAAACAAAAACTCCAACATGGTAATGTTTTTTTTAATATTGATACTATTAAGTTGAACATTTAACAGAAAAAGAGAATGTGAATTAATATGCATATCCTAAAGTAAAAAGTTTGCAACTATAAAGATTGTCATTAATTACGAAGTGTAATCTACCACATTTCTTTCCAAAAGCATACATTTTAGGAGACACAGGCCAGAACTTTGTGCTATTTGAGCCAACATCAGGAACAGTTGAGACTCAGAAGTTGTATTTTTTATATGAAATGGAAAAAGGTGATACTGAATGGAGACTAGAACAAATGGCAGTAAAAGTCCAGTGCACCATGGATGAAAAAAAAAAGGTTGAGTAGATGTCTAGCATTAGAACATACACATTACAAGTTACGGGGCTAAAGACAAGAAAGGTAGCTGGGGATATGGGCTTCAGGGCTGGCCTTATGCATAGGCAAGCTAGACAATAGCCTATGGCACCATTCTTGTACAGGTGTGCTTACCCCATTTATTTATTTATTTTTAGAAAAAAGTCTCTTTACTCCAAAATAAATAAATGCATCCTTCCTACACTGAGAAAAATGTGCCCACGTCATGTGAGCACTCCAGGGGGCGATGCTCCAGTTACTTGATTCAAGTCACGTTATGTTCACATTGCAAAGTCTGCAGTAGGTCACAGGAATGCAGACAGACCTTGCAATATATCGGTGTGAAGGTGCCTGAAGCTGAAGTAGTTTTTTTCCCCACTCTGTTATGGTTATGATGGACAGAAAGGAGGAAGAAGGCACGTTGTGGACGAGAGAGGCACAGCTGCCAATCCATTTCATAAATGTAAAACACTATCATTATGAGTAAAAAATGGCTAAATGTGCAACGCCCAACACCTAGCTAACAGGTACAGTTAGGAAGCTCAGATAGTGCTTAAATGTGTGATGGACTCTGTGAATGTGGAACAGCAAGGAACACAAACTTTT
>NC_056747.1:1343191020-1343261020 GCF_019279795.1 Protopterus annectens
TTAAGACTACAGAAAGAAACTCTAGTTGTAGACATTCTGTCTCTTAGCTGAGATAAACTAACTTTATAGCATATCGTAAAACTCTTAACTTATTTTCTCAGAGTTTGCAAGTTAACTCTGTATGTCCCAACTTATACTATGAAAACATACATTTGCACATTTGCACATATTCCATATACACTTCTGCTCTTCTCCAGCAGGGTGTACTTTGGTTACATTTTTGAAGCTCAGCACACAACATATAGTTAAATCATAACATACAGCTCTCTTACATTTGTAAAACAAGCCTGTAGATCATATTAATATTTACAGATGACATAGGATTATTTACAAAATTCTAGCTAGCTGGGTTGGCAGCCTTCACAATCGCCCCCACCCCCACCCCAACCCCAAGAACTCAAGCTAGCTTTTCAAGTGATCCTTGAGAAACATTGCTAGAGAGGGTTAAGTCTATCTGGGAATACCTTACCCCATTCCCTGTCTTGAGAGCACATCTGCATTGGCATTGCCAACCCCACTGCGGTGCTGCACTGACATATATGCTTGCAATCCTAAGCTCCACCTTAGAAACTTGGCATTTTGCTAGCTGGCTCAATGTAGCCATGTTAAGGGATTGTGGTTTGTAACTACAGTGAATTTTCTTCCATTTAAATAAGGCTGAAGTTTCTGCAGTGCCCACACTATGGCTAGACATTCCTTTTCTACAGCTGCATAGCATTCCTCCCTGGGTTGGAGCCTATGACAGACAAACCACTGGGTGCTCTTCTCCCTCACAAGAAATCTGGCCAAGTACAGCCCCCACCCCATGGTTCAAAGCAGACACCTGCACAACTAATTATTGGCTGTAATCTGGAGTAGCTAACACAGGGTGTCTTCCCAAAACTCCTTTAAGCTTCTGGAATGCCTGCTCACATGCTGGGGTCCACACTACCTTATCTAGCCTGTTTTTCTTGTCAGGTCTGTGAGGGGAGCAACTATGGTACTACAATTGGGGCTAAACTTTCTGTACTACCCTGATGTCCCTAAAGGTGCCCTCATCTGCTTTTTGGTAACAGGTGTAGGTCATGCCTGAATGGCTTGCACTTTGGCTGGTTCTGGCCTAATCTTACCAATCCCCACTCTATGTCCCAGGTAGGAGACCGCTACCATACCCACCGGACATTTGATGGACTTAATGGTCAACCCTGCCCTCTAATCTGCCCAGCAACTCTTGGACATGCTGAAGGTGCTCTTGCCAGAAAAGGCTGTAGATGGCAATATTAACTAGGTAAGCAAGGGCAAAATCTCCTGCTCCTGCTAGGATATGATCTACCAGCCTCTGGAAAGTTGCTGGGGCATTTTGTATCCCAAAGGGCATCTTGTGAACTCATACAAGCCAAAAGGAGTCACAAAGGCTGCCCTCTCTATGGTGCTGGGAGTCAAGGGCACCTGCCAGTAACCCTTGGTAAAATCAATGGTGGGAAGATATTTAGCCCCCACCCAGCTGTTCCAAGGCTTCATCTGTCCTAGACATGGGGTAAGCATCTGACTCTGTGTGACTAATTTCCTGTAGTCCACACAGAACCTGTTGCTGCCATCCTTCTTTGACACCAGCACCACTAGGAAGGCCCAGGAACTGCTGGACTCCTGAATTACCCCTAGTTTCAACAGTTCCTGTATTTCCTCCCTCAGAGTATGTTCAACTCTCTCAGGCACCCTATAAGGGGCCTGCCTAATAAGCCTTTGGGGTCCTGTTTCCACATCGCGCTGCACCAGGGGATGCATTCTGGTTTCCCAGTGAACATGTCACCAAACTCCTGTAACACTGCTCAGACTTCTCGAACCTGGGTAGGAGATAGCTTTTGGGACATTGCCACCCTTTCCACTGAGTGTGCTAGTCTAAGACTCACGGAGGAGATCAGTCAGCAGATCTTCCTCAGACTCCTCCTGAAACCCACTGCAAATACTCAGCACAAGGGCCTCCCTATCATGGTAAGGCCTCATCATATTAACATGGTAAATTTTGCACCTCTGCCTCCTGCCTAGCAGTTCTACCATGTACTTAACATCACTGATCTTCCTTACCACCTTGTAGGGTCCCTCCCAAGCTGCCTGCAGCTTGTTGCGTCTCTCAGGAATAAGAACCATTACCTGATGCCCACAGCACACTTTCTAGCTTGAGCATTCCTCTCATACCAGGCCTTTTTCTGCTGTTGGGCTTATGCCAGGTTCTCCTGGGCCAAGCCCATGAGTTCCCTGAGCTTTGTCCTTAGGTTTAGGACATATGCCACAACAGACCCCTTGTGAGATTCACACTCACCTTCATACTCATCTCAAATTACGTCTAGAGGCCCCATCACCCTATGACCATACAGCAACTCAAAAGGTGAGAAACCTGTGTATACCTGGGGAACCTCTCTGTAAGCAAACAGATCGGACAAATGTGTCCCACTCCCTCTTAAACTGGTCTGCAAATGCCTGTAGCATCATCTTGAGTGTAGAGTTTAACCTCTCAACAAGACCATTAGTCTGGGAATGGTAGGGGGTGGTCTTTAGGTGCTTCATCCCACAGTACTTCCATAGACAAGTCAGCAGGTCTGACATGAAACTGGCACCTCTGTCAGTCAGTATTTCTTTTGGGAAACCTATCCTGCTGAAAATCTCTAACAAAGCATTTGCCGCTTTTCTGCCTCAATGGAGGACAGAGCCACTGTCTCATGTTATCTTGTAGCGTAATCTACTACCACTAGGATATACTTTTTCCCTGTGGAACTTAGGGTACTCAGAGGCTCCGCAATCTCCATAGCTACCCTGTGAAATGGCTCCTCAATCACAGGCAAAGACATCAAAGGAGCTCTCACCTTGTCTCCTGCCTTGCCTACCTTTTGGCACTACTCACAGGTCCTGCAGCACCCGGTTACGTCTCTGGAAATACCAGACCAATTGGAGTTCTGCACAATATGTCTCTTTGTACATTTTATGCCCATATAACCTGCAAAGGGAATATCATGTGCTATGGCTAGAAGTGCCAGATGGTAGGCTCTGGGTATAACTAATTGCTGTATCCTCTCACACTCTATCCCTCCCTCAGGGGTCCACTCTCTATAAAGTAATTAGAAGTTATGTACTTACCATAACGTTCCATCTGAGTAGGTGGATTCATTTGTCTGCAACCTGTGGGTTATGGATCCGATATCGGATCCGAACCGGCATGATTATCTAGCTATGGATCCGAGCTCCTAGCTCCTCCCCTCACCCATAATGCCCTGCTCTCCCTACATGACCTCAGATCGAGTCTGCCCTGAATCAAAATACCCTGGAAAGGGTAACACGTAATATGCAGGAAACTGACAAGGCCAGGGGGATAGGAGGGCGGGATGGTTGCAGACAAATGAATCCACCTACTCAGATGGAACGTTATGGTAAGTACATAACTTCTAAATCTGAAGTAGGAGATTCATTTGTCTGCAACCTGTGGGACAGAGTCCCCAGCTACCTGAATCTTGGGCGGCCGTCATGGAAGGATATTCCGGAGCACCGCAGAGCCAAAGGATGCTCTACCTCTAGATGTGATATCCAGCTTGTAATGAGAAATAAAGGTATGAGATGAAGCCCAAAGTGGCTGCTGAACAAATGTCATCCCGAGGAATCCTAGCCTTAAAGGTCGCTGAGGTAGAAACTGACCGGGTCGAATGGGCATGGACTCCCTCCGGTGCGGGCCTCCCAGAAGCTTGATAAGCTAACAGAATACATTGCGAAATCCAGCGTGACAAGGAGACTTTGGAAATTGGCTTACCCAGATTGAATTTGGCAAAGGAAATGAACAACTGGTCAGATTGCCTATGACCAGTTGTCCTGTTAAGATAAAAACGAAGCTGCCTGTGAACATCCAAGGAATGCAGCTTGTATTCACCCTTGTTTTGGTATTTAGGAAAGAAAACAGGGAGGTTAATGGACTGATTAATATTTGCTTCTGAAGCTACCTTAGGCAGAAAGGACGGATTGGTCCTGAGGTATACGCGGTCCGGATGGAAGACCAAGTAAGGAGGCTTTATGGATAAGGCTTGAAGCTCCGAAACTCTTTTGGCCGAAGTAATGGCTACTAAAAAAGCAGTCTTGAGAGATAAGAATTTTAGATCTACTGTGGCCGCAGGTTCGAAGGGGGGAGCAGTCAAGGCCTGAAGAACCAAAGAAAGATCCCATGGAGGAACCACTTGTTTGATAGGGGGTCTAAGGAGAAAGGTGCCTTTGAGAAAGATCTTGCACAATTTGGCAGACATAAGTGGTCCAGAGTCATGACCAACATGATAATGAGAAATGACTGCGAGCTGTACTTTGACCGTGGAACTACTGGCACCATCATTAAAAAGAGTGGTTAGGAAGTCTAGCACCATAGGAAGGGGAACGGTGAAGGGATCTAGACCTTGCCACTCCGCCCAAATGGAGAATCGTTTCCATTTACTGCGGTAAACTTTCCTGGTAGATGGTTTATGAGCCGTTACCAGGATGGCCTAACGGGGGACGAGATACCGGGAGTCCTAATTAGGAGTGGAACTGGAGCAGCCAAGCAGTCAGCTTCAGGTTGTCCAGATTCGGAGTTGGTAGGTTCGATGGGTGCGATATCAGATCCGGAATGGGATCTAGACTCCAAGGTGGATTCACAGAGTGAGACCTTAGGTAAGGGAACCAGATCTGTCGAGGCCAGTATGGGGCAATGAGGATCATTCTGCACCCCAACCGAGAGGCTTTCTGAAGAACTTGGAGCATCAGAGGCAAAGGGGGGTAAGCATAAAGAAGACCGGGAGGCCAAGCATGCACCAGAGCATCTCTCGGGGAATCCCCTGGAGGAGGGATTAGAGCGAAAAAAACTGTCGCACTTGGTGTTTAAGGGAGACGCAAAAAGATCGCAACAAGGAGTTCCCCACCGTGCGAAGATACGTTTCGCTACTTGAGCATCGAGAGACCACTCGTACGGGGAGAGGATGGTGCGACTGAGCTTGTCCACAAGGATGTTGGACCAACCCGGAATATGCGTTGCGATGAGAAAGCGGTTGGTGGAGATCGCCCATTCCCACACTCTCATGGCTTCTCGACATAAGGGATAAGACCTGGTTCCCCCCTGTTTGTTGATGTACCAGACTACCAACATGTTGTCTGACTGAATCACAATTGTTCCCAGGGGAAGAAAGGCCTGAAGTGCTCCCAACGCCAAGAGCACTGCTCTCATCTCTAGAACATTGATATGCAGGGAGGTCTCAGAGTCGTTCCACGTGCCTTGGACCATCCTGCCTGCAAAATGCCCCCCCCACCCGAGGCGGGAGGCGTCCGTGGTCACCGTGGCGAGAGGGGGAGAAGCACAAAAGGGGCGGCCTCCGTGGAGGGTTGGGAGGGTGGCCTAATGGTTAAGGTGTTTGCTTTACAAACACAAGATGCAGGGTTCGAGTCTCACAAGGGATAATTGGCTAGGTTTAAAATGGCTTGCAAGAGCAGTTAACTTAGTACTAACCTATGAACCCTATGAGATCCTGTGAGTGGAGCCACCACAAGAGGGACCGCTTGCAAGCCTTGCTGATCGCAATGGGATGATGCAGAGGTAGAGCAAGGTAAGACCACTGAACTTGAAGTGTCCACTGAAGGACCCGCATGTTGAACCTGGCGAGAGGAAGAGAGATTGCTGCTGCCATGGACCCTAGAGCCCTCAGGACCAATTCCACCGGAACAGAGCTGGAGTGGAGGATGACCCGCACCTGGAGTCGCAAATTCTGAACTCTGTTGGCTGTGAGGAAGGCTCTTAACTCCCTCGTGTCTAACCTGGCATCTATAAAGTCTATCAACTGAGTAGGGGCCAGATTGGATTTTGCTACATTTATCGTGATGCCCAGGCGGGGAGCTAGATGAAGAAAAGAGTCTCGCGCCAATGATAGTAGATGCCTTGTTGGGGCGGTAAGGAGCCAGTCATCCAGGTACGGGAAGACCTGCACCCCTTGAAGCCTCAGGTGGGCCGCAACCACTGCTAATACTTTGGTGAACACCCTGGGGGCTGTGGTGAGACCGAAGGGAAGGACCCTGAACTGGTAGTGACTGGCTCCCAGCCGAAAGCGAAGAAACCTCCTGGAACGTCTGTCCATTAGTATGTGGTAGTACGCATCATTGAGGTCTATAGAGCACATCCAGTGATTCTCTCCCAGAAGGGGGAGGATGGATTGCAAGGTGACCATCCGGAACTTCTCCTTGGGAACTGCCAGGTTTAACAGGGACAGGTCTAAAATTGGTCTTAGGTCCCCCGTCTTTTTTGGCACTAAAAAGAACCTGGAGTAGAACCCTGATCCGATCTGGTCTGGGGGGACGGGCTGGATGGCTCTTTTCCCCAGCAGATGGCCAATTTCTGCCGAAGCAGCCTCCCACTGACCGGGTGGAACGTCGGGGAGGGATTTTAATTTTGGAATGTGAAGAAAGGGAATCTTGTATCCTCTGGATATAATGCGGAGGACCCAGCGGTCTGATGTTATGGACTCCCATGCCGCTAGGTGCTCCGAAAAACGTCCCCAGACTGCCTCCAGAGTGGAGCAGTCAGGCAACCCTTCAGGGCTGCTGCGCGGGCCGTTCAGAGAAAGGTTCTCTGGACCCGAAGTTCCTGGGAGCCCGTCTGCCCCTGGGGCGGCGTCCTCCCTGTCCTCCTCTGCCACGGAAGGACTGGTTGTCCGGAGCGGGTTGGGATTGCTGCGACTTCCGGAACCACATCTTCTTCTGGCCCTTTTGGTTCCTAGAGTAGGACCTCTGGGGCACAGAGAAGCAGATTCCGATGGCAGACAGCATCTTCCCATCCTTTTCGCTCTGGGTCAAGGTGTCGCGAACCGTCTTGCCAAAAAGGGCAAAACCATTGAAGGGGGCATTCGCGAAGGACGCCTTGAAGGGCTCTGTGAAATCGCAATGGCAGAGCCAGGCCTGGCGTCTCGTGACTAGGCCTACTCCCGCAGCTCTAGCGGCTCCCTCAGTAGCATGGGACAGCAACCGCATAGAGGTATTTGTCACGGATCGAAGAGTGGCCATACGGGTGGAGTGCAAAAGTTTGTCCTCCTCTGACATGGACTCAGGGGGGGATGCAGCGTATTCTTTAATAAGATCATGCTGCATCCTGATAACATGTGCCAGGTAGTTGAGCACCCTCACTGAGAAGGTCGCTGAACTAAACATTCGCTTCCCTAAGTGGTCCATCATCCAAGACTCCTTGCTCGGAGGATGGACTGAGGGACTCTCCTGGGCGAGCTCCCTCTTGGTGGCTGCTGCCGTCAACATGGCATCTACAGGGGCCCCTTACTCCAGTGGGCACAGTCTGCCGGGGGGCTAAGGATACGGTCTGGCCTATTGGGAATTGGCTCCACGGTGTCCGGTTCCTTCCACGCCCTGGTGGTAATGAGGTCCACCAGGGGTTCAGCAGGAGGGGACACCCAAGAGGTAGACGGGCCCGCTTCGAATGCCTCCAAGAACACGGACTCGTCCGAGGAAGACTTGGGGCCAGACCACCCCCCCTTATGCGAAGCATTTCCATGATTTCTCCAAAGGAGACATCCTCGGGGGGTGATCTTGGGGAGCCTTCCCCTTCCTCCAAATCCGTGTCTTCAGTTAAAGACTCGGGGGAGTCTATGTGCCTCCTTTTACACATATGCTTGCGAGGGGCTTCCTTGGGGGGGCTGTCCGAGGAGCCCTCGCAAGCAATGTCTTGTTCCAAAGGAACAGCTTGGGGCACTGAAGCGGGCTGTCCCAGTGGCCGGATGGTGGAAGCCTGACCCAGTGCAGATGGAGCGCAGGACGGAGCCGAAGCAAGTGCCGGGGGTCCGAAAGCCCTCAACAGAGCCCTCTCCACTAAATCAAAAGCCGAAGGGGAGCCAGCCTCGACCAAAGGATCCAAAAGTCGGCTCCCCCTCAGATCCGAAGAGTGGATCGGAGCCAGCCCCGAGACACTCGGATCCGAGGGACCAGTGCGCTCAGACACAGACGGGGCCGAAGGCACACTGAGTCCCCCGGATCCGAAGCTCGGAGCCAGGCTCCAAAACACTCGAGGGCAGGGTCGGATTCGAAGTACCTAGTACTATCGGCGCCGACACACCCCCGGCTCCGAAGCTGCCCGGCTCCGAACGCTCCGAACGCAGGTAGCGGGTCGGAGAAGGAGCTATAGGCTTGACAAATGGGGTCGAGCTCCCCGCAGCGGGGGGGGGGGGCAGGAGCACCCCCATCTGCATCTGGGCCTGGATGAACCTTCTCATCATCCGGTCCAGATCGGCGTTGGAAAGGCTATACGTGGATCTCGAAGAGGCTACCGAGGTAGGCCTTGAGTGCCTCCTCGATAGCCTCGACGGAGATTGGGTCTCCTCCTCCTCAGGCCCCGGTGAAAAGCAGACCGGAGACCGGAGCCGAGGAGGGGGAGAGCCAGCCGCCAAGGAGGCCGGAGAAGCCCGCTTAGCTGGCGGGGCCGAAACGGAGGTCTCGGCCCGCCGCTTGTGGTGCTTCTCTCTCCGGTCCTTTTTTCTTGCCTCTGTCTCCTCCAACCCAGCAGCGGGAGGTTGAGTCCCAGGTGGAGGAGGGGGAGCAGGCGAGGAGGGAACCGAGGCCACGGTACCCACCACAGGAGCGGGAGCAGAAGCCGAGTCCGGGGGTAGGTGTTCAACCCCAAGGCAATGAACGCACCAAGTGTGGCCATCAGCAGGGGAAAGCTTATGGCCACACTCGGAGCACTTGGAAAATATTGCCTTAGGGGCTTCTGACAGTTTTTTTTTTTTTTTAACAAAAAAATAAGACAGATAACTAGTATTAAACTAGCACACACACAAGGCCCCAAACAATACACACAAACAGAAACTCAGACCAGCAAGGGGAGGGTATAAAGTTAAAGTTTCAAAATTAAAAATTTTAAACTAAAACTATCAAAATATAAAGGGAAACCTAGCACAATCACTCAAAACTCACAACAAACATTCAAAATAAAGCTTTCTTTAGGTTTTAAATATCACTTAGCTGAAGAGCTCAGAATCCAAGACCTGGTTACCAGGGCGGCAAACTAGATCTGAGGTCATGTAGGGAGAGCAGGGCATTATGGGTGAGGGGAGGAGCTAGGAGCTCAGATCCATAGCTGGATAATCATGCCGGTTCGGATCCGATATCGGATCCATAACCCACAGGTTGCAGACAAATGAATCTCCTACTTCAGATCCCTTTGTTCCCTGTATACAGATTCCCCCTTCCCATGAGAATCAGGTGCCTTACTAGCTACCTCTCTCAGGCCTTATAACATAGGGTCTGAGAGCTCAGCTTGTCTCAACTCTCTCTTTGTAAGCCTTCACAGCTCCCCCTGCACAGGAAGTCTGGCATCTTCTGACTGCGGTACCTCACTGTCAGCCTGGGTACTATTACTCACCTCTGCCCTTGCAGTCACTCTGTCCAAGGGAACATCAGTACCCACAAACAGCTGTGGCCCACATTCAGTCTCACTGATACAGGGTACCTCCCTCCCTGAAGTAACCACCTCACCAAGTGTGCAGTCTGTCTGGGTCTCCATCAGGCTACCAGACCCACATACTTGTCTCCAAGCCTGACTGTGTGTAACTGCATGAACACATGGTAATGCATTACCAAAATCATTCCCTATCAGGACATCTGCAGGGATATCCTCAAACACACCTACTTGCTAGCTTCCTTTTCCACCCTCCCAGTCAAGGTGAACCCTAGCCAAAGGTATTTGGAATGGGGTCCCTCCTAAAGTTCTGACTGGCATAGACTTCCCAGACAAGTAGTGCTCCTCTGTAACCACTGCAGGCTTCACAATGGTTATGTTAGAGGCTGTGACTCTTAGCAATGGTCTCTTTGCCATTCACTAAGATACGATATAAGCTCTTGTGGTAGTTTGGTTACCCTTGTTGTCTCAAGACAACCTACCGTTAGCATTTTGTCATTCCCACTTACTGGCTCTCCCACCTTTTCTTCCCCACCGTGCCTCTGTGGACATCTAAATGCTACATGGCCCCACTGGTTGCACCTGGACTAGTGGCTTCCCTTGCTACTGGCAGATTCTGTTGGGGCAGTTTGGGCTCCCCACCATGGATTCCCTTAGACCCATGAGCAGCACTGGTGGTCCCTTTCCTGTGCAGTGATATCCTGCTTGCTAGGTAAAGGTCTGCCTTCTTCCCCAGCTCATCTACAGTACGACATTGTCTATCAGATAACCAGATCCTCATGTCCTCAGGCAAAGTGCTAAGGCTTGTTCTCTCACCAAAAAGTCTGCCAGCCCTTCAAAAGTGGTGACCTGATATCTACTCACCCACCTATGAAAATAAGTGCTTATTTCAGCAACATATTCACACACACTTTCATCTGCCTTGCATCTATGCTCACAAAAATTTTCCTATAAGCTTCAGGTATTAGCTTAAAAAATTGAAACAGTTTTTTACAACATTATAATTTAAACAATGTCAGATAGTTTGGAAAGAACATTTACAGCTTTACCATGGATTAAGGGGTTCAGGAACCGTACCCAGAGCCCTTGGTCAACATCATACTGTTTACATACCGTCTCAAACATATGAACAAAACTATCAAAATTATCCCCCTCTGTAAACTGTGGAAAAATGTACTGTCCTTTGTTGCTTCTGCGGTTCGGTTACTCCATTCCCATTACCTTCATGACTCTGGCAAAGAGTCAGCATCTCCTTCTCATGTTGCCTCTGCCTCTCCTTCTCCTCAGCTTCCAGATGTCTCAGTCTCTCTGCTGCTTCCATTTCCAAACACTTAGCCTTCAACTCAAGTCTCTTTAACTCCAGATGGATTTTTAAGTCTCTGTGGAAAGGTTGAGCTGTCCATTTTCTGAGAGTTGTACTTCCTGGTTGCTATTCTCTGATGCAGCTGTGACTAAAGCTGCAATCACGTTTGCCTTAGTCAGGTTTCCATGCATCAGTCCCTTAGTCTGGCACATCTCAGTCAACTGGCTCATTGACAGCTTGTCATACTCCTCTGCTGACATGCTTGCCTGATCTCCCTGATTAAGCTAATAAAAAAATAAACAATTGTGATATGAACTCTGAATGTTCACTGCTTGGCTGATTTAGAGTACAAGAAACACCTTCAGTGATCACTGTAGTGACAAGCTACAGGAACTCAATATCCACACCACTATAAGCCAATTAATATGTGATGTGGCTATCTCACCACTATCAACCAATTAATATGTGATGTGGCTATCTCACCACTATCAACCAATTAATATGTGATGTGGCTATCTCACCACTATCAACCAATTAATATGTGATGTGGCTATCTCACCACTATCAACCAGTTAATATGTGATGTGGATATCTCACCACTATCAACCAGTTAATATGTGATGTGGATATCTCACCACTATCAACCAGTTAATATGTGATGTGGATATCTCACCACTATCAACCAGTTAATATGTGATGTGGATATCTCACCACTATCAACCAATTAATATGTGATGTTCATGTACTGGCTCAATAATTAAGGAGCCTCAATTCTCACGACTAACACCAGTGAAGGACGTGCATATTAGGAGGATGACACGTGCACACACAGTAAAGTACAATTTCCTTTAAGAGCACACAGAGATCACAGTCAGTCTGGGGCTGTTTTTTCTCTCTCTCCAGATCCCCATATTTAGATATGCAAGAACATACTACAACATTTAGCTGAAGATGAAATTTACAATGTCAAACATGGATGGGAAATGGAACTGTGCTTGAGCTTTATAGATAAGATGCAGCCTGTGGCTTATGTTACAGGGACAGGAGCACATCATTATACAGAGAAGCATGAAGACATTTGAAGATGCAAGTGGGAATAGCTGCTGGAAAAGGTACCATGAGGAGACAGAAATGGTGAGAGAGGCAAGCAGAGGAAAGAGAAGTAGAAAGCAGAGGAAATATGAGAGAGATGCAAAGAGGAGAGGAAGGATGAATCCAAGGCAGTAAGTAAAGGGGTTTACAAGAGATAAGAAAGGATGAAATAGGGATAAAGGGGTGTGCGACAGCTGCAGGGTTTATGTAATGTTATCCGTGTGGATACAGTTGCACTTTTTTTGGGTGAAGAGGTGTTCCTTGAGCTGTTGTCTGATGTCTGACTACTTTTGGACATCTCTGACTAAGAGAGGAATGGAGTCCCATTGTTTAGGTACTAGGATGGGGAATGCATGGTCAGTGCAAAGAAGTTTAGTTTTTTGGAGTTAATAGGACAGGTTGAGAGATATCCCTGAGACAATATGTGGGGAAAAAGGGAGTTGCTGAAAATGTTATGACTGAGATGGGTTGTCTTTGGAGAAAGGGTTTTGTGAATTAGTGATCCTAGTAGAAGGTTGGCTCTCAAATGTAATGTGGACCATTTAGCTTTGACAAGAGTTAGGCAATGGTGCCCATTAATATGGAAGTTAACAATGAAGTGGCAGATTACATTTTACTGGAGGTGGTTTGCACAGTGTTGGCATTTTTCTTTTAGGCTGAAGATAAAATGGGTAGTCCATATTTGAGTTGAAGTACCTTTAGCTAGCTTGGTCAGGACAGGCAATAGCTTGTTTGCCCAGAAAAGTAGTGTGTTTATCTTTTATGCATGTGTTTTGAACATGTGGTTGAATGTTACGAGATTATTTATTTATTTTACATTTGTTGACCGGGCTAGTCTAGCTGAATATATGTCCATTTTCAGTAGAGGGCCCGGGGAGAAAAGATCCACAACAGCTGTTTACAACTAATATACATGAGTAAACAAACATAAGGGGATACTAATCAAAAATTGGTTATACATAGTAACAAAAAAACCCTACGTGTTAGACTTATTTACATTACATAACAAAAAAGGAACAGCAATAAGGGAAGGACATGTAACTTTGTAACTTAATATATACAATAACAGGTACAAGACAACAATAGACACTTCTGACAACAGAGTTTAAAACAGAAACTTAGTAAACTAGAAAGGTTAGATGTCACAAAAAGAGTTCCAGCCAGGACTGGTGCATGGACATAGCCATTGTGAATTAAGGAAGGTTTTTAGATGCTTTTTGAACAGTGAGTAGATGAAAGGGATATAAGATTAGTGGAAGTTTATTCCAAAGGATTCCAATGGTGTTAGTAAATAGAGAATCACCTGATTTGTTATTGGATTTTAGGGTTGCAGCTAGTAACTTATTAGCTGACCATAGGGTACTTAGATTTTTATATGGGTTGATCAAGTTAGAGAGAATGGGGGTATTTGTAGGATGATGCAAGATTTTGTGGGTGATTAGTCTAGCCAAATGCTAATGTATTTGAAGGATGCAGTAGTTTCTGTAGTGGTATCGTTAACTTCTGTAACATTAAGTAAGCTGAGTATCTTGGCTACTTCTTGCTTGATTCCAAATAGCATTGCTTTTGAAGAGTCAGGTATACCTTTTTGGCCTATTAGCCATTGCTTGAGGGTCTAGATGGCATCTTGGAGCTGAGTTTGTATTTGACTTGTTGATGGTCACATCATCTGCATACAGAATTAGAGGTATTTGAGGGGATCCAATGGGAGTTTGTTGATAAATATGGAAAGTAACAGAGGGGCTAAAGTGAAACTTTGGGGAACTCCTTTTATAAGAGGAGTTGTATCAGAAGTGGTGGTGCCTACTTTCACCTTGAAGGATCTATTGGTGAGGAAGTCTACTAACCAAGGTTTTGTACTGTCATTAATGTCTGTTTCAGTTAATTTGTCATAAAGAAAGTTATGGTCAAATAGATTAAGGGCTATTGTAAGGTCATTAAAGACAGCTACTCTCAGGTTACCTTCATCCATACTGGACAGGATGATATCTGTGAAGGAGAAGAGAGCTGTTATGGTGCTGTGTCCAGACCAGAATCCATGTTGCTTCCTGGATAGAAAATTATATTGCTGTTAATAGGCAGCAATTCGATTGTGGATAATTTGTTCTAGTATTTACCTAAAGTGGGCAGTACTGAGATAGGACAGTATTGCAAAGCAGTAATTGCTTTGTGTAGTTTTGGATTAGGAGTGGCTGTTAATGATTTTCCTATCGGAGGCATAATCTTATTAGCTAAGCATAGGTTGTAGATGTGGGTGAAAGGGGGAAAGATGAAGTCTTTAGAAATGTGAGTGAACCTAGGGGTAATCTGAGCCTGAGGGACTATCTTTTTGTATTTAGTCCTGTCTCTTTGGTGCTAATCTTTCTGAAGTGGAATACTGAAACACAAAGGGGGAGAAGGTGGTTGAGGAAATGGTAGGTTTGCATTGCTGATTTCTGGCAGGTTGTTGAGTTCATTGTATGAAAGTTCATTTGAGGTAGTGTTAGAGGGGTTCAGCGGAGCGGAGTTGTGTTGAATTTTTCAGATATTCAGCATGCTGATTTCTGTCCAGAATCTTTGGGTTTGGCTAAAAGAGATTTGTTTGTTTTGGTAGTGGTTGTTTTTGTGTCTGTGAATGAACTGCTTGGTTATTTTGCATAGTGAGGTACATTTGACTCAAGAATCCGTACAGGGGTTGCACTTCCAATTAATCTATGCTTAATCATGTAATTTGAGGAGGTGACTGACTTTGTTAGATACTTAGTCATGTTTATGAGGTCAAAGTAGCCTTTGTACAAGATTTATTTTGCAAGTGCAATAGAGTATTGGGAAGGTGGTTAGCTGCTTCATTGTGTGTTTTTCTTTTTTGGCAAGTAAGTGAGACCATCAAGGGCAGCAATGTGTTTAAGATTGGTGATATTCTGAATGGTTTGGGTCTGAAGGCGATAAACTTAGGTTTATTTTAATGTTAGATTATGTAGTAAGACATTTATGGGACAGTGATCACTGAAGGCTATGCATGCACAATGATGTTAGATATCATTGTACGGTTATTAGTTATTACAAGATCTAGTAAGGAGTATCTATTGGACTGAAGGCTTGGTCTAGTGGTTTAAGAGTTGATTTGGATAAGACTTTAGCTGGCCAGGAGTTCTGCTATATTAATGTTTTTTGGTCCTAAGTAATTAAGGTTGAAGTTTCCAAGAAAATTAAAGTTACAGTTTTTGTGAGCACTGGTACATATTTGTTGGATGAGGGTACTGAAATTTGGTAGTGAGGTTGGTGGAGGGAGGTATGTCCTGGCTATAACAAGGCATTTTTGGCTGTTTGTTGGAGAGTTTTTAAAAGGATCAATTTAGTGTCTTATCCTGAGTTACTGTTAGCTTGTACAACAACTGTGGGGTTAAGGTTGTCTTTGAAGAGAATTAAAGCTCCTTGTGGTGATGTGAGGTATAGCCAGCTATGCCAGGAGAAGTAGGGCAGTGGATGTGCAACATATGCTAGCATGGCTGGCGTTTTGTACAGAATTATATGTCATTTGTATATCAAACCGGTTTGTACAGCTGCTTGTTTTAAAGAAATGTGCCAATACTGGGTCCTGATGGACAGAAAAAGAAATACACCTGTATGTCAGTCTATATTGTAACTGTTGAAATCAATATATTGTAACAGAGAATACTGGAAGAGAAGAGGTTAGCTAACTTTGAAAAATAGTCTGAAATTAAATTACCTGGTTTCGGCCATAAAGATTCTATCTTGCAGTTCTGAATGCAGCCAGAGATGAAATGTCTGTGAAAACCAGGACTAGGAATGCTACTGTATTATCCTTAGTGGTGAGCTAATTGCTACCCTGTAAGGATGGAAGATTTATAATTAGCAAAGTTCTAACTGGGTGTATGTTAACACATATGTGCAAGATTCTGGTTCTGTTTCTAGTAAAGGAGTAGTATGGGAATTAGAAGGGAGATGACAAGATGTATGTGATGCCACTTTGTAATCCAGCACAAAAATTATGTTTGAATACTAGATGAGACTCAAGTCTCAGGGCAGTCTGCCTTCAAAACTTGACAAAGAAGGACAACTCACTCACATCATCTTGCCTTGCTTTAGTAAGTAACCAGGGAATCCCATCATCTGTGTTATTTTAATATTTCCTGTGATTGAAACTCTTGTGTTTATTGTAAATACATATTTAGTATTTTCATATTATTTTATTATTTATTGTTAAATATATTTAAACTTTTCATTGTGGCTGGTCTTTTAGAGAACAATTTAACCATTGAGAGTACTACATTTATTTTTTGCCACAGCAGCCACTCCTGAAAGCCTTGCTGTTGGCCAAACTACCATTTGTATTAGTATTAATTCTACACAGTACAATTGGATACCCCTGTAAGAGCCTTAAAGTAGCTGATGTTATCTGATGGCAGTAACTACCTTACAGTTTGGTCAAAGGGTAGTAGAGCAAGTAAATCTGTGCCAGCATTTCACAGGTGTAAGTGTGGCTGTGTGTTCAAATCAAATCTCAAAGAGTGTTGTGTGTCAGCTGCTTGGAGCATGGACACAAACCACTGGTTTCACAGAGAGAATGGTGGAGGACTTGGCTTGGACACTTGGCTGAGGACTCAACTCTATAGCTGTGCCAGTGGGGAGTCTAACTGGGAACTTGGAGATAGATAGAGGAGAGAGAAAGAGAGAGAGGAAGGGGGATCCCAGTCCCCAGACTGAGTGTGTTCCCTGTGTACTCTTAGGGAAATGATGCTTGGTGCAGAGAGCTACATCTGGGAATACTGTATATACACATTTTGTTCCAAGAGAATGTCCTTCACAGGTTTCAGTGGTGAGGATTGAGGCTTCTTTTTTTGCTGTCCCAGTGGAGGGATGTCAAACTCCTCACCCAGTTTTTTTGCTTGGTCTGTGATGTAGTTATGAACAGTTTAGTAAGATGGGGCAAAGACTAGGGGGTGTCAGGTTTCAGCCATCTTTCTGTAATAGTTATGATGTCAAGATTATGCTGTATGGTAAAGGCATTAATTTGGTCGATTTTGTTCTTGATACAGTGTGGGTTAAAAAGGGAGCAGGTAGTATGATGCTGTTTATTAGTTTGATTTGAGTGGTCCTGGACTGAGCTCAATGTTGCTTCTTAGCAGAAGTATAAAGACAATGGGATTGAATTTGAGTAGTGTTTTTGGAATGTGTAGCTTTGGAGAGAATTGTGATTATCTACCAAAATTAGGAATAATATGGTATTGGGACCCTGATATGATTAATACATGTGAGTTGGATGTTGGCATGGGTGTGACATGTTGTGATGTGAAAGCTTAATAGGTATGGATAGGTATTGTGTGTTAAGTACTGATGTGTTTGATATATGGAAAATAAATAATATCAGCAGGAGAATGTAAGAGTATGCCATGGTTGTATGTATTCCTAGTGTGAAGTTACTGTAGTAGAGGAGTTATGGCCATGGTTGTATGTATTCCTAGTGTGAAGTTACTGCAGTAGAGGAGTTAAGATCTAGAGAATGTGGAGTACGAGGGAGAAAAGAAGTATTGCTTTAATGGGTGTTTACTGGGAGGATAACAATGGGCAGGCGTCTTCCAATTTAAGAACATCTGTCTGGTGAACTGGAGTGGGGCGGGAGTGAATGTATGTGAGATGACTGGAGATGGATAGAGCTAATTTCTGATTGGGTGTCATTATTTCTATAACTTTCCCCACAAACTTCAGAGGGGTGTACAGAGGGTCACTATAGCTTGTATAGGAGCAGTGTACTGTCCCTAGAAGTAACAACTTTAATCATTTTTTTCATTTTCCTCACAATCAAACATCTGATGCATATACATGTTGCTATCTTTTGAATGAGAACAAATGTGGTGGCGGTTTATACAGGTCTGACAGCGAATATGTTGTGCTCGGTTTGTTTTTTCTTTCAGTTTTGCTCCAGTCTGACATCAGAAGGGTACACAGAAAGTGGTCATCTTTTGAAGGTAGAGGTAAGAAGGCATGCTGTATATAAATATGACAACAACAGCAGCTTGGTATATGCAGGAGTGGTCTTAGGTCAACTATTGCCCTAGGCAAAAGGTCTGCACAGTGCCCCCCACCAAACTACCTATCCTGGTCTACCTACACCAAATTAATACCGGAAAAGCACCCCCTGCTAGAGCAGTGGCCTAGGCAACCACCTAGTTACCTATACCTAAGGCCGCCTATGGGTATATAACTGAGTATTAATACCATAATGTTAATCTCAATTTAACACTAGAAGAGGATATAAAGATAGTGACTACCTATACTGAGGTGGAGGCAGGGGAGGTATTATTCACAGGTATGATACATGCATCCTCACTAGCATTTGTCTTCTCAGAACTGGTGTTTGGTCAGATTTGAGCATTAAAACCTGGAAACAACTTAGTGCTTCCATGAAATAAAAAAGCAGTACTGAATTTGTTTTCCATATGCATAATATTTGTTCAGGTCATTGTTGGAAAAATGCTTAAAATGCTACTTAGAGTACCTATAATTAATGGTTGCTAATGCTAGGTGCCTAGCAGTCCACTGAGCCCCAGTTTAATTTAGTTACTACAGGATAGTCATCATCAGTTAGGATGAAATAATGCAGGGAAAAAGAAAGGCAAAGAGTAAGACTGAATTTCTTTCTTTGCTCATGGTTTTCATTCAAGCCATCTCTGGATGAAAGGGTTGTTTTAAAAAAGTCTAAAATGCATCTCAGAGTAATTAGAAACATCATGGCTTCCTGGGACCTAGCAGGCCCTAGGCTCCTGGCGTAACACACTTATTTCCATTGCATTTGTTACAGGGTGCCCTGGTCAGTTAGGCTGTACTGAAAGGATGCAGCAAAAAAAAAAGTTGAATAGTAAGAGGGTTTTCTTTAAAAAGGTTGTTTAAAAAACTCCAATGCAGCTAACTGCATCTAGAACACCCTTGGCTTCCGAGGGCCACAAAGTCCACAGACCCTGACTTAATGCAGTTGTTTCCTCCACAGTTAAGGACAGTCTTGTTTAGGTAGAACATGTTAAATGCACAAATGAATAACTACAAGAAAAAATTATTTGTAAGCCGAACTGTGACGAAAAGGCAGAAAATAAAGTAATCTGGATAGTGTGAATAGCCCAGGATGGACTGGGCAGCAAGGAGCACTAAGTCCAAATATGACTCTGTCATTGTACATGTGGGTGTGAATGACCTGTGACATACCTCCCTGGACTACATGAAGAGACATGGTGGAGCTCTCGGATTATGTGGCCCAGGCAGGTATGACCCTAGCCCTGAGCAGCATCCTACCATTGCCCAGAATTATACCACAGTACAAACAGAATATTATTGCCTTCAACAATTGGATAAGTTTCTGGTGCATACTAAGGCAATCCAGTATCTGTCTGCTTGGGATGACATGATTGACAGACCTCGATGCTTTGCCAGAGATGGCCTGCATCTGTCACCCCTGGGTTTCTGGGTACTGGCTAAGGCTCCTGCCACCACTGCAGTGCCTTTTTTAGGCAATGTTCCAAAGACCAAACTACCACCATAACAGTCATAAATAAATTAAATCTGAAGGTCATGCAGCTAAACTCTAGAAGTCTAAATCTCATGATGCATTCACTCAAAGCACTCCTCAAAATGGAGAACATCAACATTTGTGCTGTAACGGAGACATGGTTTAAAGTGCCAGAAAGCACCCCTGCACTACCAGAGTATAACTCATTCCACACCTTTTGGACCCAAAACATGGACCGAAGTTCCAAAGGTAGTGGTCTCTCTATATTCATAGAGGATATGCACACCTCCAGAATAGCCCAGAATAAAACATCTGAGATACTTCAGGTACAACTAACATTGGGCAAGACAGAGATCCAGGTCATAGCCTGGTATAGGACCCCAACCATGTCCCTAGACTCTCACACCACAGTCCTATGCACCCTGGAATCTATCAAGGCCCACCCCCAACACTCTCTTACTAGGAGACTTCAACTACCCCTCGATCAAATGGGAAAACTATTCAAGCATCAATTCACTGCCCCAACACTTCCTGGGATTCATCAGTTCCAATGCCCTGGACCAGCTCATCCTGACCCCCACTGGGGGAAGCAACATCCTTGACCTGGCTATTAATAACATGGGTGACCATTGCTCTACACCAATAGTCAACCCCTCCATGGTCAGATCTAACCATAAACTAATCACCATGGAAATCCACATCTCACCCATACCACCCCCAAAGTTAACCACCTTGAAAAACTTTTCCAAAGCTAACTTTGGACTCCTAAAAGCAGAGGTGGCTAACTTCACGGCACCCATGCCAATGGAAAATAGTTGCATGACTGCCAAATCATACACCAATGCACTGTACAAACTTGTACATAAAAGCGTGGAACTAGCCATACCCAACAGAACCAAGATGCCCTCCTCCAAAAAAGGAAGCCAATCTGGTGGTCACCTGTCATTAATAAACTCTACAACAGAAGGAAAATCTGTTGCAGGAAAAGGTGAACTCCCAAGACTGGAAAAACTCCCTTATTAGCCTTAACATAAAGTTGAGATCCCTCATCAAATCATCTAAAGCCAGCTATGAAGGCAGAGTTGAGGCAGATGCTAAAAACAATCACAAAGCCTTCTATAGCTACATCAAGAACCTCCACGGCAATACCCATATTTGCTCCGAGATACTGTACAATGGTACCTCCTATACCAAGCCAGCAGATATTGCGAGCATACTGGCCAACAAATTCAATGCCAACTTTACCCCTCCCCCCCAAGGAATCAAAATACTGGAAGAATGCCAAGAACCCAGCACTACTGCAGCACAGGTTAAAGCTGCATTGTGCAAGGCCAAGAATATAGCTTCCATGGGACCCGATAATATCCCTGGCTGTGTTCTACATGAACTACAAAGTGAACAGGCACCACATCTGTGTGCCCTGTTCAGTCACAGCCTCAAATCAGGCTTTGACCCTGCTGAATGGTGCACCGCTACAGTCATTCCTCTCCATAAAGGGGGAGCGACTACAGACCCTGGGAATTATTGCCCCATTAGCCTGATGAGTCTGATATATAAAGCTATGGAGTGCATCATCATGGACCTGATTAACCAAGATATAGGAAATCTCCAAACTCTAGATCCCATGCAATTTGGCTTTGTGAAAGGGAGATCATGCCTGCTCAACCAGGTTGACGTCTTTGAGTCAGTCACCAGGGCAGTGGATGAAAATAAGGCAGTGTATACAGCCTACCTAGATCTGGCCAAGGTCTTTGATACCATTCCTCACTTGGGAATTATTGATAAACTCACCAAACTAGGCATCAACCCCTATATCACTAGGTGGGTTGCAAATTGGCTCACAGGCAGAACAGCACTAAACATTCTACAAGGAAACAGCTCCAGTACTTATTATTAATGCCCACCCCATCAGGCATGTCTAAAGGTCAGTTCCCTGTGCTTTCTCCTATTAACTTGGTGAACCTGGGCATCCTGAGGTGATGTAGCAACTGCCTCATGTACACTGAGGACCTTCTCCTCTTACCTTCCAACACTCAGACTTGCAAGAGATGCACTTGTATATCCAAATTGGAAGCCACGCACTCTCCAGCCAAGACAGGAATATATACCTAAAGAGGAGGAGGTCAACACTTGTACCACACCACATGGACCCATAGCCCTCCAGAACACACACCAGCACTGCCTTCATAAAAACACAAACCACACAACCACCTTTGCGGAGACTCTCAAAAATCTACCCAAGCAGCAGAGCCCTCCAAGACAGAAACACACACGACCACCACAATGCAACACTAATCACGAGACACATAACTCTCCTAAACAGTGTGTCACTCAACCAAAACCCCTAAGGCAAAACAGCATGCCCAACACACTAGTCATAGGTGACTCGATAGTGAGGCACACTGATGTCCCACTCATTAGGCTGAAGGAGAAAGTAGCAGTCAGCTGCCTGTCAGGTGCCAGGATCAGATACATAATGCATGCACTTAGGTCACTCAACAGGTACAAATATGACTTCTGTCATTGTACATGTGGGTGTGAATGACCCGAGATGTACCTCCATGGACTACATGAAGAGAGACATGGAGGAGCTCTCGGATTATGCAACCCAGGAGGGTATGACCCTAGCCCTGAGCAGCATCCTATCATCACCCAGAATGATACTACAGTACAAGCAGAAAATGATTGATTTCAACAAGATACTACAGTACAAGCAGAAAATGATTGATTTCAACAATTGGCTAAGTTTCTGGTGTCATTCTAAGGGGATCCAGTATCTGTCTGCCTGGGATGACATGATTGACAGATTTCAATGCTTTGCCAGAGATGGCCTGCATCTGTCACCCCTGGGCTTCCGGATACTGGCCAAGGCTCTTGCCACCCCTATAGTGCCTTTTTAGGCAGTGTTCCAGCATCTGCTTGACTTACAAAGCCATGTCTGACCACCAAATTACAACCGTAACAGCTACAAACAAATGCACTCTGAGGGTTAATGTTGCTCAACACTAGAAGTCTAAATCTCAAAATGCACTTGTTCGAGGCACTCCTTAAAATGGAGAACATCAATATTTGTGCTGTAAACAGGGACCTGGTTCAAGGCAGCAGAAAGTACCCCTGCACTACCAGGCTATAACTCATTCCACACCTTTCAGCCCCAGAATTAAGACTGAAGTTCCAAAGGCGGTGGTGTTGCCATATTCATAAAGGATGCGCACACCTCCAGACTGGTAGCCCAGCATAACACATTAGACACACTTGAGGTGCAGCTAACATTGGGTAAGACAGCAATTCAGGTTGTAGCCTGCTATAGGTCCCCAACCATGTCCCAAGACTCACATTCCACGTTCCTAAGCACCCTGGAGAATATTAGGGTCCAACCTAACACTATCTAACTAGGCGACTTCAACTACCCCTCCATTAACTGGGTAAACTACTCATGTACCAATACACTTGCCCAATGTTTTCTGGAGTTCATTAAATCCAATGCCCTGGATAAGCTCATTCTTACCCCCACTAGAGGCAGAAACATCCTTGACCTGGTCATTACTAACATGGGCAACCATTGCTCTACACCAATAGTCAGTTCCTCCCTGGTTAGAGCCAACCACAAACTAATCACCTTGGTAATCCACATCTCTCCCACCCCCCAACCCCCCAGCAAAAGGTAACCACCATGAAATATTTCTCCAAAGCTAACTTTGGGATCCTAAAAACTGAGGTGGCTAACTTCACGGCACCCATGCAAATGGAGAATAATTGCGTGACTGCAGAATTATACACCAATGTGCTGTACAAACATGAACACAAATACATGGATCTCGCCGTACCCAATAGAACAAGACACTCTCCTTCAAAAAAAAAGGAAGCCAATCTGGTGGTCCACTGCCATAAACAAACTCTACAACAGAAGGAGGCAACTAATGCGGAATAAGGTGAAGTCCCAAGACTGGAAAAACTCCCTTATCTGCCTCAACAAAAAGTTGAGATCCCTCATCAAATCCTCTAAAGCTAGGTATGAAAACAGAATTGCAGCAGATAGTAAAGACAACCACAAGGCCTTCTATAGTTACATAACAAATCTCCATGGCAAAACCCAGATTTGCTCTGAGCTACTACACAATGGTACCTCCTATACAGAGTCAACAGATATTGCCAGTATACTGGCCGACAGATTCACTGCCAACTTTACTCCCCCAAAGGACCAATCACAATACCAGTAGATTGCCAAGTACCCAGTATTATTGCTGCACATGTTAAAACAGCACTGTCCAAGGCCAAGAATACAGCTTCAATGGGACCTGACAATATCCCTGGCTGTGTTCTACTTGAACTACAGAGTGAACTGGCACCTCACCTGTGTGCCCTGTTCAATCACAGCCTCACCTCAGGCTTTGTCCCTGCTGAATGGTGCACTGCTACAGTCATCCTTCTCCACAAAGGAGGAGCAACTACAGACCCGGGAACTATCGCCCCATTACCCTGACGAGTCTGATATGCAAAGCTATGGAATGCATTCTCATGGACCTAATAAACAAGGATATAGGGAATCTCCAAACTCTGGATCCCACATAGTTTGGTTTTGTGAAGGGTAGATCATGCCTGCTCAACTTGGTCGGCTTCTTTGAGTCAGTCACCAGAGCTGTGGATGAAGGCAAGGTGGTTCATACAGCCTACCTTGATCTTACCAAGGCTTTTGATACCATTCCCCACTCAGAAATCATAGAAAAACTCACTAAGCTTGGCATCACCGCTATATCACTAGGTGGGTTGCAAACTGGCTCACAAATAGAACCCACAGTGTGAAAGTACCTGACTCCAAGTCAGACTGCCGATTAGTCACGAGTGGAGTCCCACAGGGTTTGGTCCTGGGTCTTCTCCTGTTTGGTATCTACTTCTCTGAAGTCCTGGCCAACACAAAGGGACTCTGGCTGACAAAGTTTGCAGATGATTGCAAGTTGGGAGCTGTAATTAACTCCCCAAGTGATGTTGACATCCTACAGAATGGCCTCACTGTGACCAGCGACTGGTGTCAGAACCATGGCCTTAAGCTCAATGCCAAAAAATGTGTTGTAATCCCCTTTGGGAAATACCCAGTTCCCTTAAATTGCCACATTGATGGCAGTCCACTTAACACAGAAGGTGTTATAAGAGATTTGGGAACACAGGTTGACTGCAACCTCTCTTTTGATCACCACATTGCCACTGTGGTCAGAAAGTCCTTCTATGTGGCACATCTCATTACTAAAGGTTTTTCATCCAGGAAGAAAGACGTTATTGTCTCCCTCTACTCTTCCCTCATTAGGCCAATCAAGTACAATACCCCATTTGACATGTACCTCACTAAACACCTGCAACAATTGGAGAGGCCGCAAAAGTAACTCACAAAGAGGATCCTAGGCCTTAAACACTTGTCCTATATGGACAGACTCAAAAAAACACCAACTATTCTCTGTCTCATATCACCTACTTAGAGGCAATCTCTGCTTGACTTACAAATCTGTGTCTGACCCAGCTCTGTTAGAAATGTTACAGCTAAAGAAATCCCAATCCCTCCACACCACATGCTCCAGAGACCTCAACCTCATTACCACAATTAACAGAACATGCTGGAGAGACAGGTTCACAACCCAGACACTGCCCATGCTATGGAACAGTTTTCCCATACCTGTCAAGCAGAGCACCTCAGTGACCCTCTTCAAGAGAAATGTTGATGAGTGGATGGGAAACAGTAAATTCACCCCGGGGATCACTCCAGTGGCTCTACTCGACAGAGGCACTGGGAACTAAGGTCGGGTGGCACTATGCCAGTGTAATCCTATGGCTAGGCTTGTAAAGGCTCCAGGGCCATTAGCCTAGTACACACCTATGAACCTATGAATCTATGAACCTATGAACAGAGTGTGAAAGTAGTGGACTCCAAGTCAGACTTCCGAACAGACACAAGCAGAGTCTCACAGGGTTCTGTCCTGGGTCCTCTTCTGTTTGGCATCTACTTCTCAGAAGTCCAGGCCAACACAAAGAGACTCTGGTTGACCACGTTCACAGATGACTGCAAGCTGGGAGCCATTATTAACTCCCCAAGTGATGCAGACATCCTATGGAAAGGCCTCACTGAGACCAATGACTGGTGTTGAAACCAAGGCCTTAAGCTTAATGCCAAAAAAAATGTCTCATCATCCCCTTTGGGAAAAGCTCATTTCCCACTAATTACCACATGGATTGGAGCCCATTGAACACTGAAAGTATTAACTGGAAATTGTCCACTTTTATTAAGCATCTGTTGGGTTGTTTGTTTCTGATATCTTGTTGCAGTTAAACTCTTTTTTTTTCCTAGAGGCTCCTTTAGCTGTTTCAAACTTTCATTTAAAGGATCACTGCTGCTTTTCAGCTGCGAGAAACATTTCTGCAGTTTGTTGGTGGCTTTGTAGTTGCCCACCCCTACCTAGTGTAAATTTGATCTGGGACCCAGTCTAGTGTCATTACCTCATTCTACCCAGTACAGGGAGAACATTTGAGAAGGTCAATCAGCTTAGTTTCTGCTACTCCTTTCTCACTTTCCACTTAAAAAAAAAAACTTTTTCTAAGCTTGTTTCCTTGCCTTTCCTGTGGGTAGTCTAGCCTGGATATAGATTTGCTGTGTCCAGGACTCTTTGTAGGCTTCTAGGGCCCAAGCCTTTCTGTGTTGGATGGAAGCCTTCTAGCTTAATTTTTTCTTAGAACTAGCCAGTTTTTTTGTTTCAGCACTTGATCAGAACGTATTGTAAGCACTAAATAAGCTACAAATTACTACAGCACTCAACCTTCCTCACTGTCTAGAGGAAAACAGTTTCTAGTACTTAACAAATAAGCACCTATCCAGGCATGTCTAAGGGTCAGCCCCCGGTGTTTTCTCCTGTCTACCTGATGAATCTGGGCATCTTGGGGCAATGCAGTAATTGCCTCATGTACACAGAAAACCCTCTCCCCCTACCAACCAACACTGCAACCTGTGAGAGATGCACTTATACAGCCAAACTGGAAGCAAAGCTCTCTTCACCCGAGACTGGGCTTGACAGTCAAGAGGAGAAGGGAAACACTTGCACCGCACCACACTCAGCACATAGTCCCTCAAAACCTACACCACCAAAACATACACATAGAAACACAAAACACACAGCTACATTTGCAGAGGCTCTCAGTAAAAACTTGCCCAAGCAACAGGGACCTCCAAAGCAGAAACACAAGCAACCTCCACCTCCCAATACAACCCAAATGACACAGAGCCAACAAACTCAGTGTGCCACTCAACCACAGCCCATAAGGCATAACAACGTACCCAACACTCTAATCATAGGTGACTCTATAGTCAGGCACACTGATGTTCCACTCACCAGGCTAAACAAGAAGAAAGTTACTGTCAGCTGCCTGTCGGGTGCCAGGATCTGCCACATAACGCATGCACTCAGGTCACTCCACAACAAGTACAAATATGACTCTGTCATTGTCCATGTTGGTGTGAGTGACCTGAGACGTACCTCCTTGGACTACATGAAAAGGGACATGGAAGAGCTGTCTGATCTTGTAGCCCAGGCAGGTATGACCCTAGCCCTGAGTAGCATCCTGCCATCACCCAGAATGATACCGCAGTACAAGGACAAAATGATTGACTTCAACAATTGGCTAAGCTTCTGGTGTCATTCTAAGGGGATCCAGTATCTGTCTGCCTGGGATGACAAGATCGACAAGCCATGATGCTTTGCCAGAGATGGCCTGCACCTGTCACCCCTGGGATTCCAGATAGTGGCTAAGGCTTTAGCCACCCCTATAGTGCCTTTTTTTAGGCAAGGTTCAAATGACAAATTCACCACCCTAACAGGTACAGGCAAGAAGACTCTGAGGGTATTGCTACTCAATGCTAGAAGTCTAAACCTCAAAATGCACTCTCTCGAGGCACTCCTTAAAATGGAGAACATCGACATCTGTGCAGTGACAGAGACCTGGTTCAAGGCTCCAGAGAGTACCCCTGCATTACCAGGCTATAATTCATACCACACCTTTCGGCCACCTAACCTAGACCGAAACACTAAAGGCGGAGGCGTGTCCATATTCATTAAGGATATCCACACCTCCAGGCTAGTTGCTCAGCATAATGCATCCAAAATTATCCAAGTGCAACTAACTCTGGGCAAGACCGCAATCCAAATTGTAGCTTGCTACAGATCCCCCACCATGCCCCAGGATTCCCACTCCTCATTTCTTAATACACTGGAAAATATTAGGGTACAACCTAACACCCTAATAATGGGTGATTTCAACTACCCTACCATTAACTGGGAAACTACTCATGTACCAACTCTTGTGCTCAACGTTTTCTGGAATTCATAAATTCCAATGCCATGGATCAACTTATCCACACCCCCACCAGGGGCAGCAATATCCTAGACCTGATTATTACCAACATGGGCAACCGGTGCTCCACACCAGAGGTCAATTCCTCATTGGTCAGTTCCGACCATAAGCTAATCACCCTAGACATCAACATCCCTCCCCCACCCCCCATTAGGGAAACCACAGTAAAAAATTTCTCCAAAGCCAACTTCATGCTTCTTAAGACAGAATTGGCAAACTTCACGACACCCATGCTGATGGACAATAGAGGTATGACTGCAGAATCCTACACAAATGCACTTTATAAGCACTTACATGAGTGCATGGATCGTGCAATCCCTAACAGAACCAAGATGCTATCCTACAAAAAAGGAAGCCAATCTGGTGGTCCCCTGCCATAAACAAACTCTACAACAGAAGAAACTGTTGCAAAAAAGAGTAAAATCCCATGATTGGAGAAACTCCCTGGTCAGCTTCAGTAAGAAGCTGAGATCCCTCATAAAATCCTCCAAAGCTAGTTATGAAAACAAAATCGCCACTGACTCTAAAGACAACCACAAAGCATTCTATAGCTATGTCAAGAATCTCAATGGCAACACTCAGATCTGCTCTGAGTTACAGCACAATGGCACTAAATATACAGAACCAATGGATATTGCCAACATCCTGGCAGATAGGTTCAGTGCTAACTTTACCCCTCTGTCATCCCCTAAAGGGCCCATCTCTATACCAGAAGAATGCAAAGTTCCTGTAATCACAGCTGAACAGGTAAAAAACACACTATCCAAAGCCAAAAACACAGCATCCATGGGACCTGACGACATCCCAGGCTGTGTTCTACATGGACTACAGAACGAACTGGCACCCCACCTAAGTACCATGTTCTATCATAGCCTCACCTCAGGCTATGTGCCCACTGAATGGTGCACAGCGACAGTTATCCCACTCCACAAAGGGGAACCACCACAGACCACGGAAACTACTGCCACATTAGCCTAATGAGCCTGGTCTGCAAGGCTATGGAGCGTATCATCATGGACCTTATAAACAATGACATTGGTAATCTCCAAACTCAGGACCCCACCCAGTTTGGGTTTGTAAAAGGCAGATCATGTCTCCTAAACCTGATAGACTTCTTTGAAGCAGTCACCAAAGCCGTAGATGAGGGTAAGGTGGTTCACACAGCCTATCTAGATCTCGCCAAGGCTTTTAACACCATCCCCCAATCTGGAATTATAGATAAACTCACTAAACTAGGTATAAATCCCTATGTCACAAGATGGGTTGCCAACTGGCTCACTGACAGAACCCACACTGTGAAAGTAGCAGACTCCAAATCCAGCTTCAGACCAGTGACAAGTGGAGTACCACAGGGTTCAGTCCTGGGTCCTCTCCTGTTTGATATCTACTTCTCTGAAGTACAGGCCAACACAGAAGGTCTTTGGCTAACTAAGTTTGCAGATGACTGCAAACTAGGAGCCATAATCAAAACTCCAAAAGATGTGGACATCCTACAAAAGGGCCTTACTGAGACAGATGCTTGGTGTCAGAGCCATGGCCTCAAGCTCAATGCCAAAAAGTGCATTGTCATTCCTTTTGGTAAAAACTCAGTACCTATGAACTATGAACTACCACATAGGTGGTAGTCTACTTAACATCGAAGGTGTGATAAGAGACCTTGGGACACAGGTGGACAGTAGTCTCTCCTTTGATAATCACATCGTCACAGTAGTCAGGAAATCCTTCTATGTGGCACACCTCATCACAAAATTTTCTCATCCAGGAAAAAAGAGGTCATTGTTCCCCTCTACTCGTCACTCATTAGACCCATTATAGAGTACAATGCCCCTTTTGGTATGTACCTCACAAGACATCTACAACTGGAAAGGCCACAGAAATACCTCACAAAGAGGATTACTGGCCACAAAGAGATGCCCTATGCAGACCATCTAAAAAAACTGCAGCTTTACTCCGTTGCATATCGCCTACTCAGAGGCGATCTCTGCCTAACACACAAAGCTATGTCAAACCCAGATCTTTTAGACATGCTCCACTTAAAGAAATCTAAATCCCTACGAGCTACATGCTCTAGGGACCTAAATCTCATCACCACAATAAACAGAACATGCTGGAGGGATAGATTCCTGTCCCAGAGACTTCCCATACTCTGGAACAAACTACCTATCTATTATCAAACAAAGCTCCTCATTAGCACTGTTCAAGAAAAATCTTGATGATTGCATGGGAGATAGGAAATTCACCCCGGGGATCACTTCTGTGGCTCTGCTCGACAGTGGCACAGGAAAATAATTTTATTGGGTGGCGAAAGCCAGGGTACCTTTGGCTAGGCTTATATAGGCCCTAGGGCCAATAGCCTACTACCTACCTATGAACCTATATGAGATCTGGGGATGCAAGTTGACAGCAACCTCTCCTTCGACCACCACATTGCCACTGTGGTCAGAAAGTCCTTCTATGTGGCGCATCTCATTACCAAGGGTTTTGCATCCAGGAAGAAAGAGGTCATCATCTCTCTCTACTCTTCCCTCATTAGACCAATAATTTGGTGTGTACCTCACTAGACACCTGCAAGCACAGGAGAGGCCACAGAAGTACCTCCTAGGCATTAAACACATGGCCTACATAGACAGACTCAAAAGACCAGCTATTCTCTGTCTCATATTGCCTACTTACAGGCGATCTCTGCTCGACTTACAAAGCTATGTCTGACCCAGCTCCATTAGAAATGCTACATCTAAAGAAATCCCAATCCCTTCGCACCACAATCTCCAGAGACCTCAACCTCATTACCACAAACAATAGAACATGCTGAAAGGACAGGTTACTCACCCAGAGACTGCCCATGTTCTTGAAGAGACTTCCCATACATGTCAAGCAGAGCACCTCACTGACCCTCTTCAAGAGGGAGCTTGATTTGTGGACGGGTAATAGAAAGTTCACCTCAGGGATCACTCTAGTGGCTCTACTTGATAGAGGCACTGGGAACCAACGTTGGGCGGCACAATACCATAGCATTTCTATGGGCTAGGCTTGTAAAGGCTCCAGGGCCATTAGCCTCGCACACACCTATGAACCTATGGAACTCATCACACATGGCACCAACTTACCTAAACATGGAGACCAATTTCACAAAACCTATGAGGAGTTGAGATTGACATGGAAAAACAAACAATTGGGATTATATAGGGAGAATGCTACTCTATTAGTGATACAAACGTTAAAGCTGCAAAAGACATGATTTACTGCAATAACACAAGATATAGATATATAAGTATATGAATTAGAGGAAGGGCTGGCATGGCCCTAATCGTAGGTTCATAGGTGTGCACTAGGCTAACAATCACAACAGCCTTTTTAAGTCTAGCCATGTTATCCCAAATCTCTGATAAGTTCTGGTACCCTTCATAAGTGTAAGCAGGGACCTGGGAGACAAACCATTTACAAGCAGGGACCTGGGAGACTAACCATTTACAAGCAGGGACCTGGGAGATGAACCATTTACAGGCTGCCTGTGTCATTTAGAGACATAGGTGCCAATCCAGGGATTCATTTTCTGTGTCCCATCCAATTGTCCAAATTGCACTTGAATTGGGTTAGGGCGGAAATCTGCTTCACATGGATTGTTCCATAGATGGGGTAGTCTCTGGGATATATACCTGTCTCTACAGCAGGTCCTATTTATATTACATGCTGCCTTGTGAAGTGGCTGTCATTTTTGCTATGCTCAGAGTTAAAACATTTATTCAGGAGCATGGCAGTGTTGTCAGCCCTGCTGTAAACCCCATTACCCTCTTAAGTAACATAATACAGAAGTAGCCAAATCTTGGTCCCAGGCTTGAAGACACAAACAATATATTCACAAAGCTTATAAATTCAAAAAAGGAGTTATGTACTTACCATAACATTCCATGTGTGTTGTCTATCTTGACCTTTATTCTCACTGATGGGGGTCGGATCTGATCCATTGGATCCATCTTGGCCTTTTACAAAAGCTTGAGGCCTTCAGCAAAGCTTGTGGACATTCTCCCTTACCCATAATGCAACTCTCTAACTTCCTCAGATCTTGTTTGCCCCTGACAACTCATATAGAGGTAAGTGCTTTATACATAATAGACAAAAACTGTTCCTGAGGCTATAGAGTCCTAACATATCCAATTAGTGCTACTCGGTTTCCCAGGAGTATAGGCAGGGGATATGGAGGGTGGGTTGCGAGAATAAAGGTCGAGATGGACAACACATGGAACATTATGGTAAGCACGTAACTTATGTGATGTTGTCAATCTCACCTTTACTCTCACTGATGGGACCAAGTCCCAAGCAACCTGACTGTTGGGTGGCTCATGGGAGAATATTCCTCAGGACCATAGAACCAAAGGATGTTCTACTCCTAGAGGTCAAATCCACTTTGTAATAAATAATAAAGGTATGAGGTTTTGCCCATGTTGCTGCAGCACAAATATTTTCCAAAGGTAGCCTAGCTTGAAAGGCTCTAGGAGTAGCTACCGACCTAGTGGAATGAGCTTTAATAGGGATAGTAAGAGTTTTGATCTTAGAGCTGTAAAGGATATACATTATGAAAGCCATCTGGACAAGGTAACTTTGGACACTGGTAGGCCTTTTCTAACAAAGTAAGAAAAAAATAGTTGATCTGATCGTTTTCTTCATGAAGTTCTGTACAAGAAAAAACATATTTGTCTATGAATACCAGAAGATACAGTGTATATTCCCTTTTATTTTGGAAGTTTGGGAAGAAAACCGGTTGCTCGGTAGATTGACTGAGGTTACTTTCTGACACAACTTTGGGTAGGAATGTGGGTGGGTATGTAAAGAAACTGTCCTTATAAAATACCAGGTATGGTGGCCTGGCAGATAAAGCTTGCAATTCCGAAACTCTCCTTACTGAGGTAATGGCACCCAAGAGGAATGTTTTCATGGAACGGTACTTCAGTTCACAGGTAGCAGATGGTTCAATGGGAGGATGGATAATGTTTGGCAATACAAAATTAAGATCCCAGGGCAGTGTTGGATTTTTGTATGGGGGTCTTATCACTGTAGTTCCTTTTAAGAATGCCTTGTTTGACATGACCACAGAGACATTTTCTCCTCTATGAAATTTGAAATTGCTACCAGCTGAATCCTAATAGTGGCTACAGCAGCTCCTTCACTGAAAAGTTTTGCCAAAAATTCTAGAATATAATGTATGGGTGCAGAAAAGGGTCTATCTGATTATGGCTGACCCACATAACAAATCTCTTCCATTTACTTCTGTACAATTTACAAGTAAATGATTTATGGGAGGATAACAAAATATGTTTTACTGGAGATGAAAGGAGAGGAAACCTGGCAATCAGGGGAACTGGAGCAGCCAAGCTGTTAGTTTGAGATTGTCCAGAATGGGATGAGCCATTCCTGATGGCTGAGTCAGAATGTTCAGAGCAGTGCCCATAATCCATGGCTTGTCCTGCACATGTGGTTGAAGCAAGGGGAATCAGATTTGTTGAGACCAATGGGGTTAATTAGGATTATAGTCATCTCCAACAAACTTGCTTTCTGAAGAAATTTTAGAATTATAGGAATTGATGGAAAGGCATAAAGAAGCCCCAGCTGCCAGTCATGAACAAATGCATCCCTTGATGACTCCCCATAGGAGGGATCAGGGCAAAGTAGTTGCTGCATTTAGCATTGGTAGGCAATGCAAGAAGATCACAGCAAGGCTGGCCCCATTTTCAGAAGATCTCTTCCGTAACTTTCTGCCCAAAGGGACCACTGTTGTGGCCATAAAATGGGTCTAATCTATTTTTCTGCAATTACATTGGATTTCCCCAGAATGTGCATTGCTATCAGAAAGCAGTTAGAAGCAGTTGCCCATTCCTAGACCCACAGGGCTTCTCAACAAAACAAAGGGTAAGATCTGGTCCCCCCCATTTGTTTATGTACCAGATCACAGACATGGTGTCTGACTGGATTGCTATCGTTCCCAGAGGGAGTGTGTCTTGAAACGCTTGCAATGCCAAAAGCACCGTTCTCATCTCCAGAACATTTATGTGCAAATGAGCCTCATATTGTTGCCAGATACATTGAATTGTCTTCCCCAGATAATGCACCCCCACCCTACCTGGGAAGTGTATATGGTAACCATGGCTTGGGGTTAAGGGGAAATGAAGTGATGGCCTTGAAATACTATCAGACAGTAAATCTACCATTGGAGATCCTTTTTGCAGGAATTGGTTATCCTGATTTTGTGTGTCATAGCAAGTTCTAGAACTGACCATTGTGTTGAAAGTAACCACTGAAGTATTCCCATATGGAGACAAGCTAGGGGAATGAGAACAATTGAATCAGCCACTTTTCACAATACTTGGAAAACTAGTTTGGCAGAAGCTTGTTTCTTCCTGATTAACAGTCTTACACAATGGCGAAGATTGTGTACTCTGTCTTGTGGAGGTTTTGCTTTCTTTGTAGTTGTGTTTATCTCTGCTCCAATGAAGAGCAAGCTCTGAAATGGCTCTAGAGCAGATTTTTCATAACTTATGGTAATACCTAGGGAGGAATAGAGTTGTAGAGGACAGTCCCTGGATTGCAGCTAAAGATGCCCAGTCAAGGCAGTTATGAGCCAGTCATCCAGATGTGGAAACACCTAGAATCCTCGACATCTCAGCTGACCTACCACTACTGCCATGCATTTGGTGAACAGTCTGGGGGCTGTAGTGAGACCTGTTTACTAATAATGTCCAAAAACTAATAGGCACAAAACAAGAGGAGCGTATACTGCAAAGTCCAACAAGGTTTAATAGCTGAGTAAACAAGCTTACAGACAGCAATCAGTAGTCTGGTAACTGCCAAGCAATAAAAAGTTAAAAATGATCTGGCTGCACAGAATCCAAGTCATAAAGGCTGTAGTGAGACCAAAGGGCAGAACTCAAAACTGTAAGTGGCTGGCTCCTAGCTGGAAGCACAAGTGCCTTCTGGATCACCTTTTCATTCGTATGTGGTAGTACACATCCTGAAGGTGTATAGAGCACATCCAGTTATCTTTTTCCAGGAATGGAAGTACCAGCTGCAGTGTCACCATCCAGAACTTTCACAGATTTGTTCAGATTTCTGATATCAAAGATTGGTGTCCAGTCCCCTGTTTTCTTTGGAACTAAAAAGAATCTTGAGTAAGTGCTGGATCCTCTCTAGTCTGCGGGAATTTCTTGGATGACCCTTGTTCGTAGCAACATTTTAATTTCTAATGTTGCTTGTTCCTTCTGACTGGGTGGAATGTCTGGAACAGATTTGTTTGTAGCACTGGGAAGGAGAAGGGAATAACATATCCCCTGGATATTACGTCCTGCACCCATTTGTCATTTGTTATCTTTTGCCAGGTTTCACAGTGCACCGACAGTCACCCCCTGACTGCCACCAGAGGCAAGCAACCAGGCACCCCTTAAGGAATGCTGAAAGGGCATACCAAAGAAAGAGTCTCTGGAGCCTGGATTCTGCAGGCCTCCCCCTGCCACAAAGGGTGGTGTCATTCATTATTGCTTTCCCCTCTGCCTCTAGGGGAACTTTCACCTTGTGTCTCCTGGAAAGACTTTTGTGATTTTCTGAACCACATCTTTCCACTACCTCTCTGTCATTTGGGAAAGGGTCTGGTAGGTGTGGAAAAATGTACTTCAATGGCAGACAAGGTCTTGCCTTTCCGTTTATACCTGGTAAGTGTTTATTTTACTTTAGACTCAAAAAGAGAAGAGCCATCAAAAGGGGTATTAATGAAGGAAGACTTGAAGGGCTCTGCAAAATCGCAAAGGTGCAAACAGGCCTGCCTCCTGAGAGACATACCTGAACCCGCAGCTCTACTCATTCCATCTGCTGCATAAGATAGTCTCATGGAACACTTTACCACTGAATTGAGGATGGCAAGTTGAGTGGTGACTTCATCTGCTGCCATGTGAGCTACAGCTCCTTGGAGTGAGTCTAAAGGTTCCTTCAACTGATCCCTCTGAAATCTGGTAAAGTGGGTCAAGTACTTCATAGGTTCATAGGTTTGTACTAGGCTATCTGCCCTAGGGCATTTATAAGCCTAGCCAGAGTGTGTGTGGCTTTCGCCACCCCTTGGGATGAGAATACTATGCCCATTTATGGTTTAGTTTACTGTGCCTCTGTCTAGTAGTGACACAGAGATGACCCCCGGGGTAAACCTACAATCTCCCATCCACTCATCAAGATTTCTCTTGAAGAGAGTGAGTGAGGGGCTCTGCCTAACATGGACTGGGATTCTGTTCCAGAGTGTAGGGAGCCTCTGGGTTATGAATCTGTCCCTCCAGCACGTCCTATTTATTTCTGTGTTGAGGTTCAAATCTCTTGCTCTCGTGGCTCTGATAGATTTGGATTTTCTGAGGTGGAGCATGTCCATTAATTCCGGATTGGACATGGCCTTGTACGTCAGGCATAGACCACCTCTGAGTAGGCGGTATGAGACTGAATAGAGCTGGAGTGTCTTCAGCCGGGCAGCATATGACATATGTTTGAGACCCTTTATCCACTTTGTGAGGAACTTTTGGGGTCTTTCCAACTGCTGCAGGTGCCGGGTAAGATACATCCCAAATGGGGCATTGTACTCAATCATGGGCCTGATAAGAGAAGAGTACAGGGGCACAATGACCTCTCTTGATCTAGATGTGAATCCCTTCATGATAAGGTGGGCAATATAGAAGGTCTTCCTAACCACCTTGGCAATGTGAGTGTCAAATGAGAGGTTACTGTCAACTTGGGTCCCTAGGTCCCTGATTACCTCTTCCGATTAATGGATTACCACCTATGTGGTAATTTGTGGGTACCTTGTTTTTCCCAAAGGGTATGACTATACATTTTTTGGCATTCAGTTTAAGGCCATGGCGCTGGCACCAATTATCCATTTCTATGAGGCCTCTCTGAAGGATGCTTGTGTCCGCTGGAGTATCAATTATGGTGCCCAGTTTGCAGTCATCTGCAAACTTTGTCAGCCACAATCCTCCTATGTTTGCTTGCACCTCAGCAAAATAAATGCCGAACAAGAGGGGTCCCAGGACTGAGCCCTGTGGGACACTGCTTGTGACTGGCTTAGAGTCTGACATGGCTCCAGCAATTCTGACCTTGTGGGTTCTGTCCTTGAGCCAGTTTGCAACCCATCTTGTGACATATGGGTTTTCATTTAAGCTGGTGAGTTTGTCTATGATGCCCGAGTGGGGTATTGTGTCGAAGGCTTTTGCAAGGTCAAGGTAGGCTGTGTGAACTGCCTTACCCTCATCAATGGCCTTAGTGACTGTTTCAAAAAAGTCGACCAAGTTCAAAAGGCAGGATCTGCCCTTGACAAAGCCAAATTGGGTAGGATCCAATGTCTGTAGGTCACCAATGTCTTTGTTTATGAGTTCCATAGTGATCCTTTCCATAGCTTTGCAGACCAGGCTCGTCAAGCTTATGGGGTGGTAATTTCCAGGGTCCGTAGAAGCACCACCTTTGTGGAGTGGGACCACTGCTGCTGTACGCCACTCTTTGGGTACGTATCCTGTAGTAAGGCTAAGATTAAACAGCAGCCTTATGTGTGGGTTTAGTTCCTCTTGGAGTTCATGTAACACGCAGCCCGGGACACCGTCCGGTCCCATTGATGCTGTGTTTTTAGCTTTGGTGAGGGCGGCTCTCACCTGGGCATCTGAGATGTTATGGAGGCTACACTCTGCTGGGATAGATATTTCTCCTTTTGGGGGGGAGGGGGCTGAAAAATTTGCACTGAACCTGTCTGACAGAATGTTGGCAATGTCTGTGGGTTCAGTGTATTTTGTCATTTTGGACTAACTCTGAGCATATCTGGGAGTTTCCACCCAGGTTTCTAACATAGCTAAAGAAGGCCTTGTGATTGTCTTTTGTGTCTTTTGCGATTTTTCTCTCAAAGTTGGCCTTGGATGATTTTATGAGTGATCGTAGTTTTTTGCTAGTACTGATCAGAGATGCCTTCCCTTTTAGGGATTTTGCTCTGTCATGTAGTAGCTTCCTCCTCCTGTTGTAAAGTTTGTTAATGGCTGGGGTCCACCAGCAGGGTGCCTGCCTTTGGGGGAATGGGTCTTGGTTTTATTAGGGATTGCATGATCCATGCATTCTTGAAGATGCCCGTAGAAGGCATTTATAAAGGATTCAGCGGTGTGGGCTGTGGTTTCCATTGGCCCAGGGGCCTTGAAGGATACCACTTCAGTCTTAAGAAGTGTAAAGTCGGCTTTTGAGAAGTTCTTCACTGTGGTCTTTTGTGCAGGGCGGGATGTGGATTTCCAGTGAGATTAATTTATGGTCTGATCTCACCAATGAGGGGTATACTTCCAGTGTGGAGCATTTTGTCCCCATGTTTATGATGATCAGGTCTAGTATATTATCTCCTCTTGTGGGAGTGGTGACTAGTTGTTCCATCGCATTTGAGTTTATGAATTCTAGGAACCTTTGGGCTAGGGTGTTGGGGCTTGAGTAATGTTCCCAGTCTATGTTTGGGTAGTTGAAGTCTCCCAATATGATGGTATTTGGAGAGACATTCATACTCTCCAGTGTCTTCAGGAAGGCTGAGTGGAGTTTGAGTTTGAGAGGGTGGTCTGTAGCATGCTACAAACTGTAGGGCAGTTTTGCCTATGTTTAGTTGCACTTGGATGGTCTCCGATGTTTCGTGCATTGCCACTAACCTGGAGGTGTGGGTATCTTTGATGAATATTGATACTCTCCCTCCTTTTGTGGTTCGGTCCAAGTTTTGGGGCCGGAAAGCATGATATGAGGTAAAACCTGGTAGTGCTGGGGTGCTCTCAGGAGCCTTGAACCAGGTTTCAGTCACTGCACAGACATTGATGTTCTCCATACTGAGGAGGGCTTCGAGAGCATGCATCTTGAGGTTTAGACGTCTGGCATTGAGCAGCATTACCCTTAGTTTTTTTTCACTTTTGACTACATCCCAGTACAAGACACTGTCTATCTTGGATCTTCCTCCCAGTTTTGTACAGGTGTCTTTGCCTTCTCATATACCCTCTACGCAGAACTGTAGAGAACCCAGGCCTCAGGATGGCCAACAGTGGACATAAGGCAAAGGTCACTGACAAAAAGAAGTGCTTCCCATACCCATCTATGGTCCTGGAATCTTTATTCGGAGGATGGATAGAGGAACTGGTCTCAGTTCCTTTTTAGTTGCTGCTGCCATGACCATGGCATCAACTGCTACACCTTTAGTTAATAATGACTTGTCCTGGTGGCGGTCATGTATTTATTTGGCCTCCTAGTAGTTGGTTCTATGGAATATTGGGTCTTCCCAAAACTTCTGAGAGATTAAATCAAGAAGCTCATCGAAAGGAGGGGTCACGCAAGAGGTTGAGGGGTGAGACCCTAAAGCCTTCAGGAATACTGACTCCTCAGCTGAAGGGGATGTGGATTGCCAGTCACCTCTCTGTTTTAAAATCTACAGGATGTCTCCAAAAGAGACATCTTCAGGAGGTGACTGTGGGGACCTTTCTGCCTCATCGAGGTCAGTATCGACGTGATCGACTTCTGAGGAGTCAAGATGATTGCTTTTGCAGGTCCTCTTCCAAGGGATCTTCTCAGTGGGGTACTTTGGGGCAGTTTCAGAAGAAGGGGGGAATGTCCACTGTTGGCCATCCTGAGGCCTGGGTTCTCTACAGTTCTGCGGAGAGGGTATATGAGAAGGCAAAGACACCTGTACAAAACTGGGAGGAAGATCCAAGATAGACTGTGTCTTGTACTGGGATGTAGTCAAAACCCTCCTCATGATCTCAAAGGCAGTCTGTCCCTGCTCCGGAGAACACAAGGGTTGTCAGGTTTAGAACATATAGTGTGCTGTATCTTTAAGAAGCAGTTCAGGGTGTGCATGTGCATACAAGAGAGAGCATGTGCAAGGCAGCAGTGTCATTTTGAGAGAGCAGCCAGAGAGATACCATCTAAGCATGCAGTAGTCTGTTGTTTTATTTATATTTTAAGTTACTTAGCCTCAATCCTGATGTGTTTGTATAGAGTAAAGCTGTTTCAACTAAATCCACGCATGCTTGTCTCTTTGACATGAACCTGACAAGTGACATGGTGATCAGAAATGGCATAGTTGATATGTGGGTGAGACCCGAGGCCAGAAGCAAGTTGAGCGGTGACTTTATCTGCTGCCATGTCAGCTACAGCTCCTTGGAGTGTCTGAAAGTTCCTTCAATTGATCCCTCTGATCATCAACCATGCAGTGCACAAACAGAAACGAGGGCATGTAGACGAATGCAGACTCAAAAAAAGGGTCAGAGCCAAATTTCAAGTACAAAAATTTGCATAAATGATTCACTTCAAAAAAATGATATTAAGCAAACAAAAAGCACAAAATGCATTATTAGCTAAATATGATATTTGAAACCGAGATATTTGATAAAGTTATTCGCAAAGCTTACAAAAATGTTTAGAATTACTTCTGACTTGCATAACGAGCATGTTAAGAGGAAAACAAGCACAAGGAAAACATACCAAGCACAAAATCGAATAAGCATAGCAAATGCAATACAAGGGCAAATCGAGCATGAAAAAGTCAAAACAGCTGCATTTTTCATTAAACGACCATGTTTATATGAGCTGCTATTTCACATTGATTAAAGATATTCAAAGCATAACTAGAGTTGTTCAAAGTATCTCAGAGTGTGCAAGTGTTGCAGTGTGTGCTTATTACAGTACGGTCATTTCAAAGAGTTTACTGTTTGCAAAGTCCAGTTATTTCGCAGAGTACAGTCAAAGTACAGTTATTTCATAAGTGCAGTCATTTTGAGAAGTTTTCTGTGCTGTGTACAATTCATTCACAGTAATTGCTTGGAAGTATTTTACACTATACAGAGTCATTTCACAAATTACAGCAATTTCAGAGAAGTTACTGAAGCTGTGCACAAATTTATTTGCAAAGTGTATTTATTTGAAGTGCTTCTTACACTGATAAGGTGTGGTTTCGTAAAGTCCAGTGGTTTCAGAGTAATTCTTGTGCTACAGTCTTATTTCACAAAGTGCAGTTATTTCGAAGAGTGTAAAGTGCTGCTGAGCAGAATTACAAGTCCAAGCATAAAAAAGAGGAAACTTTGGGCAAACGTGTGTATTTTCATACATATTTTCAAAGGTCTTTGCTACTGTATGTATGTTGGCATGGCTAAAGCATTTTGCAGACCATCCTTACTTGTGTTTAATCATAATATAGCAGAGAATTGGAGAGTATTTGAGCAGGAATATGATATTTTCATACAAGCAGCTTTTTCTGACAAAGATGCACACACAAAGGCATTCATTCATTCTGCTTAATTTAGCTGGGTCAGAAGCCATAGACGGTGTTTGTGTGAGTATACACCAGCAGTATACACAGGCGAGGAGGAGAACCATCATATTGTTGTTCCAGCTGAATCAAGGGAGGACCCTGAGTGTTTACAACACAAATTTAGAGAAATGTGTAACTACATTGCAGAGACACTTATTTTACACATGGGATCAGAAACCAGGAGAAACTTGCTGCTTATATAACCGACTTAAAGAACAAAGCTAAAATGTGCAGACTTGGTGACTTGAAAGATGAGTTGATAAAGGTCAGGATTGTGTGTGGTGTTAATAATGCTGCAGTGAGAAAGATTTTGCTTCGAGACAGTGATTTAATGTTGTGCAAAGCCATAGAGATTTGTCAAATACATGAGCTTGCAGAGAGGCACACTAGTATGCTTGCAAGTGATAATAGTATGGCTTCAGCAGGCTCCAGAGCAAACGTAGACAGCATGCAACATGTGGCTAGCAGAAAGAGGACTAAACACATGGCAGCAGCAACCCCTGCCCCTCATGTCAAATGCCACTGTTTTCTCTGTCTTAGATGCAAAGAGTTCATTTTGGCAAGTAATGCTTGATTGCAAATCTTCGCTCCTGACTACATTCATTAATCTGTTTAGCAGGTATAGATTTCTTAGGATGCCTTTTGAATAAGTTCTGCTAGTCAAGTCTTTCAGCATGCAATGTTGCAGATTTTCTCTGGTTATCCATGTGCTATAATATTAGATGATTTACTGATTGGAGGCAATGGTGACGCAGAGTATGACAGAAACCTCAGCAAAGTTTTGGACAGAGCATGTGAAGTCAATCTAAAGATCAATCCTCTGAAGTGCAAATTCAGGCCACCAGAAGTTACTTATGTAGGCAATTTGTTTAGTTCAGGCTTAAGACCAGATCCTTCTAAACAAACAGACATTCTTGAAAGGCCAGCCACTGACAATGCCCAAACCTTACAATATTTTCTTGGTATGGTCAGTTATTTGGGCAGGTTTATACCAGACTTCAGTGAATTATCAGCACCCTCGAGAGAGCTGATGCACTAGAATGTTGCCTGGTCATGGTTAGAGCAACACCAAAGAGCATTTGATGTTCGGAAACAGAAAATTGCCAGCCCACCTATGTTAAGCTACTATGATGTCCATAAACCAGTAATTCTTTCCTGTGATGCTTCAAAGTTTTGTCTTGGTGCAGTTATTCTCCAAAAAGATAGACCAATAGCCTATGCATCTAGAACTCTTACTCAAACGGAGATGCAGTATGCTCAAATTGAAAAGGAACTTTTGGCAATTGTGCTCGCATGTTTGAAGTTCCAGGATTATATTTATGGTCGGGCTATCCAAATAGAAACTGATCATCAGCCTCTAGTAACTATTTTAAAAAAGCCTATGCACACAGCTCCAGCAAGACTACAGAGAATGATGCTTAGATTGCAAAATTACAACTTCAAAATGGTCTATACTAAAGTCAAACTTCTTTATCTGGCTGATACCCTATCCAGATCAACCAGAAATATAATTACAGAAAAGCGTCATGCTGAAAATGTTGACTTCAATGTCATGGAAGTGGGTAATTTCTTTGTCCACAAGACCTGATGATCTAAGAGATCATACAAAGACTGATTCGATTTTGCAAAAGCTCAGCCACTTCATCTGTGTTGGATGACCGTCAAAACAATCAAGTGTACCCATAAAAGCGTAACCTTGTTTTCCTTACAGAGATGAATTGCCGATGGAAGATGGCATCATATTCAAGGTCCTAAAATTGTTGTTCCTACTTCTTTACAACACGAGTATATCCAGATTTTGCATTGTGGCCGTCCAGGTTCAGAAGCTACTAAATGTAGGGCAAGATGTCTCATATTTTGGCTTTTTCTGTCAAAAGACATTGACAAAGTACGTTCTTCTTGTTCAATATGCAACAATACTAAGCCACACTTACAAAAATAGCCACTTCAGCTAAACCAGATTCCTGAACTACCTTGGTCAACAGTTGGTACTGACATATTCAAGTGAAACAGTCAACATTATTTAGTGTTGGCAGACACTTACTCAAATTGATTCAAGATTGATTTGTTACCTAACCTGACATCCAATACTATTATTACAAAGTTGTAATGTCATTGCTCAGTCCATGGTAGTCTACACAAACTTCTTCTGACAAAGGTACCCAAACTACCAGTCAGTTGTTTCAGAAGTTTCCTAAAGAATGGGACTTTGTTCATGTTACCGGTAGTCCTGAGTATCCGCAGTCAAATGGGCTAGCTGAGCGAGCAGTACAAAGTGCAAATCAATTACTTGAGAGGTCATAGCATGATAATACCGATGTGTTCTTGAAGCTAATTAATCTCAGAAATATACCCCGTGACGATATTGTTGGCTTACCTGCTCAGAGATGTCTGTCTAGGCAAACCAGAGCAACCTTAACTATTAGTTCCAGTTTGCTGGTGCCTAATGCTAAAAACACCAGAGCAATCAAAGCCCAACTGTTCAAAAAGCATTCCTTCCAAAAGTCCAGCTATGATAAAATGATCAGATTTCTTCATCCATTGGGGGAAAAGAGAGATAGTGAGGATGTAAACGGAAAAAGGGTTTGATCGAATTGGTCAAATGAAAGGTATTTGTGCCGAGCCTAGATCATACCTAGTGGAATCTGAGGGTACAGAATACAGCAGAAATCTCAGACATCTTCTTCCTGTGTCTGAACAGATATTGCAGCATCATACCTGTGTTACAGACTCTATATCGCAGAGCACATCAGATGGCGTTCCTGTCGAAGGGCATGTCTCATTACCTGTTTCAGCTCCAGACAATGTTCCAGATGTCCCTGCAGTTAACATTCAGTAGTACCAGTCTCTTGTAGGGCACGTCTCATTACCTGTTTCAGTTCCAGACAATGTTCCGGATGTCCCTGCAGTTAACATTCAGTAGTACCAGTCTCTTGTAGGGCATGTCTCATTACCTGTTTCAGTTCCAGACGATGTTCCGGATGTCCCTGCAGTTAACATTCAGTAGTACCAGTCTCTTGTAGGGCATGTCTCATTACCTGTTTCAGTTCCAGTCGATGTTCCAGATGTCCCTGCAGTTAACATTCAGTAGTACCAGTCTCTTGTAGGGCATGTCTCATTACCTGTTTCAGTTCCAGACAATGTTCCGGATGTCCCTGCAGTTAACATTCAGTAGTACCAGTCTCTTGTAGGGCATGTCTCATTACCTGTTTCAGTTCCAGACAATGTTCCGGATGTCCCTGCAGTTAACATTCAGCAGTACCAGTCTCTTGTAGGGCATGTCTCATTACCTGTTTCAGTTCCAGTCGATGTTCCGGATGTCCCTGCAGTTAACATTCAGTAGTACCAGTCTCTGTTGCTACGCCTAGTCCTAAATTCTATGTTACATGATTGGGTTGTATCTCTAGACCTAGTGTAAAATACACAGCAACCTGGACGTGACTTTTTTTATTTGGAACCTAGTTCTGTAAAATGCATGACTAAAGATCATTCTGTACAAATTGCATGTCAATAATTATAGTCAGCATTTCCATGCATTAAGAGGGATGATGTAGAACATAGAGTGTGCTGTAGCTTTAAGAAACAGCTCAGGGTGTGCACATGCATATAAGAGAGAGCATGTGTAAGGCAGTACTGACATTTTCAGAGAGCAGCCAGAGAGGTAACATCTAAGCATGCAGTAGTCTGTCTGTTATTTTATTTATATTTAAGTTGCTTAGCTCCAATCCTGATGTGTTTGTATATAATAAAGCTACTTGAACAAAAACCCATGCATGGTTGTCTCTGACACGAACCCGACAGGCGACATCAGGGCTGAAGCAATCTCCATTGAGGGAGACAGAAGCTCCAAGGCAGAGGTAGGAGCCGAACTCATCCATGCCGAAGCCCTCAGAGGCAGAGTCGGATCCAGAGAGATCCAAACTGGCTCAGATGGGCTGACCAGAGAGTGTGGGCTCCTAGAGGTCTCCTGTTCTGAATTAGTGGAAATGCTCGGGACAGACATTGAATCTGAGGAATCTATGGGTCCTGGATCTGAAACAGACACAAGTTGGACATCCAAAACTTCTGTCTCCAAAACCAGGGGATGGATCAGAGGAGGAACAAGAGCCAAAGGGGAGGACTGTGTCTGATCAAATTCATTTGGGTTTGGATCCAATAAAAACTTGGCCAAGGATATACAAAAAAGGTAGAAAAACTATATTAAACTAATAATACAATGGGTTTAAATTTAAGAAGTGATTTAAATAATAAAAGAAAGCACTTAGCCCAGAGCTTGCTTAGGAACCACATCTTTCACAGAGCAGCAAACGAGATCTGAGGAAATTAGGGAGTTGCATTATGAATAAGGGAGAATGCCCACAAGCTTTGCTGAAGGCCTAGTGATTTGTAAAAGGTTCAGATGGATCCAATGGATCAGATATGACCCCCATCAGTGAGAATAAAGGTGAGATTGATTACATCATATCTATGATTATACAAGATTCCTGGTATAAAGGTGTCTTGCATGAAGTAATCAGGTCACCAATCATTACAGTCCCTATGATTAAAGTGATGGCATTACACCAGTGCCTTTCTCAGCAAAAAGGTAACTTTACTTTCAAACTCAAACTCATATACAATGCCCTTACACAGCAGCATAAAAGCTACAGCTAGAAGAACGTAAATGTTAAAATGCCATCAGTTTTGTATGCGTTGTAGTTCTGTTTGGACCTTCTCACTGATTCCTCCAGCATCTACTAGTTAGTGCACAAGCCACACCAGAGACTTTCCCCATCTTACTTCCTCTACTGAGAAAACACTGAAAACAAATAATCATCATCATAATCACCCCCTTTTTTCCATCTTCTAACTGGGTTAGGGGTATTGTGTCGACTGTACCATCTCTCTCGATTCAATGCTATTCTCTTGTATTCTTTGACAGTCATGCCTGACTGTTGAAGGTCTTTTCACACAACTGATCAACCTGTTTGCTGGGCACCTTCTCTTCCTTTTGTCTTTTTCCTGTCTGCTCCAAGTCTTCCTTACCGGACTGCCTCCTGCTTTACAGTACATGTTCCCAAACAAGCATAATCTGTTCTCTTTGACCTTCTCTGCAGTTGTAGCTACATGAGTTTCTGCTCTGATGTCAGAATGACTTCATCTTTCCCAAAGTGTGCACCTGACCACCCATCTCAGGCACTTTGTCTCCATCACCTCTAGCTTCCTCTACTGCTTTGCCTTCACTGCCCAGGTTTCTGTGCCATACACTAGTATTGGTCATGCCACCTTATTTTTAGCTTCCTTGGCATTCTTCGTCATACATTATCCCTTATCCTCTGTGCTACTTGGCTGCAGCCCCCCTGATTCTAGTTTTGAGCTACTCATTGAGACTTCCCTTCTCCTCAACCACCCCTCCTAGGTACTTGAAACCGTTAATGTGTTACAGTATTTTCCCTTCTGTTTTAGTTCTCAGCTTCTTCTTATTTCTACCCATTTGCTGTTATTATAACTGTCTTATTCGTACTCAGTTTTATCCCATGTGCCTTTGTGCCTTCAGTTTTGCATTCAATTCTCCTATCATTTGCTGAAGTTCTTGTTTTGAGTCTGCCTGAAATTCCACATCTACATTCACCTGCTATTTTGACCTGACCTCTCCACTCTGACCCGTTTGTTAATGTATTCCTTCACCATTATGAGCAGCAGTGGGCTCAGAGCTGTGCCCTGATGCACCCCCATTCCCACTGGGGAACCCCCTGTGAGACCGAATAGTGTTTGCACTTGAGACATTAGGTTCTTGTACACAGCCTTCACTAATTCTACCAATGTTTCTGGGACTTCAAGCCATCACTGGACTTCCCAAACCAACTTTAAGAGCTTGTCATCTGTTTTCTCCAAATCTAGGAATGCCCAGTTGGTCTCTTTCTTCATCTCCAGCTTCTTTTTAATTGTCTGCTTCACTGTAAACATCAGGTCAGTTGTGCTGCATCCTGATCTGAATCCAAACCGCTCATCTCCCACCTTACTTTCTACTACTCTGCATATACATTTTTCAAATCACCCTGTCCAGTGCTTTCATGCGGTATGACAAAGGTTTGATCCCTCTGTACTGCCTACATTTGTGAATGTCCCCTTTGTTCTTGTGTACTGACACTAGAATGTTTATTCTCCAGTCTTCTAGGATATGCCTTTTTCTCCATGCTATTATGAGTATCCTCAGGAGCCATTTCTCCCTTAGCTGACCCAAAATGTTGATCATATCTGCCATGACCTCATCTGAGCCTGCTGCTTTCCCTATGACCTCATCTGTGCCTGCTGCATTCCCTATGACCTCATCTGAGCCTGCTGCATTCCCTATGACCTCATCTGAGCCTGCTGCATTCCCTGACTTCATTTTCCTTAATGCTGCTGTTACTTCTTATATGGTGAGCGCCCCTTCTTTCATGGTAGGCTGTTCCTGGGCAGTACAATTTCTTTGGGATTTCTTCATCTAGAAGCTGCTACAGTGAGCAGGTTGCTGCTGGCAACCCTTATGAAGGGGGTCTAACAACTAACTTCTTTATTTTTCTGTCTTTGCTTTGCAACCCGATAGAGTTTTTGTGTTGTCTACGGATTCATTTTCTAGAAGCTGGTAGAGTGCCTCTGATGTCTTGTTCTTCACTATCGCAACTGCTCTCTTCCTTCTTTTCTATCTCCAACTTTTTCCTGCACTCCTTTATTTTGATGACGTTCTGGACTTTTGCATTCCACCACCAGCTTTTAATATACACCTTATTTCCACAACTGGCTTGGTGGGTCTATATTACTTAATAGAAAATCCATATCATCGAACACCACAACACCAACATGCATAGCCCAAACCGCAAATACGCCAAACCCCCTAAACCGCAAATTTTCAAATCTCGAACCATCATAGTCAGCCAACACCACCGCACGCTACATACTACATACCCAAACATAATAAATAAATAAAACACATACATACACTAACCAAACCCTACTTCTAACCCTACACTAAACCTTACATAAATGACCTATCTATGCACTTACCTTAACCCGCACCCTAATCCTAAGGTCCTAACTATCACACACTTACCTTAAGGAACTATACCGCAGATGGACCGACCATGACACTTCGACATTTCATGTTTCGTGGTTTTGAACGTTCACCGTTACCATAGTTCACGCTATATGTGTCGGTCTTCTGGTGTTCGCTGAAACAGGATTTCGATCTCGTAATACAGACCCGGCTTGGCCATATATCTTTCCTATAGTCCTCAAACATGCTGTTTTGAGGAGATGATATTATTTTTCAACTCCACTTACTTTATCTTATTCATGAGGTGCCAGAGCCCCGAGTTTTCCCTTGAACTCCTGTGCCTTCTTTCCAGTCAACTTTCAGGTCTTCAAGCCTAGTCTGAGTCTATCCCAATGCCCCTTCCAAAATACAAGGAAGTCACTCTTGTATGTGAACTTGTGACGGTTTCTATTTTGGAACCATGAGCTGGATACCATCAATCCATTTGCAAAAGTCCTCTCCTTCTTCATTCCTGTTGCCCCATCTCTATGGAACAGGGTCTTCATATCCTGTTTTGTCTGTCTTGGTACGTGTATTCATGTCCCCTATTATCTTGACTGACTCATTCTCCTGCTTCATCTAGTACTCCTGCAACTGCTGTCTGAACGCACTTTCCTCTGCAGAATAGCAACCCTGCTATGGGGTATATGCTGAGATTATGAGTGCTGTCCTATTCTTACACTGGAGTCTGATTGCCATAAACCTGTCCCTAATTCTGATGACATTCCCCATTGCCTTCTGAAGACTCCCTCACCACAGTTCCTACACCATTTCTAGTCTGTCTTGCTCCTAATTAGTACACTCTGGATCCCAAACCAATTGGTTGTGCTGGACTGCCTTCCATCTTGTCTCCTGGAAACAGAGAATGTTCAGCCTCTTTCTTACCATCATGCCATCAACTTCCTAGCTCTAGGCTGTCAGTGAACCTACACCAAGTGTAGCAATGCCTAGTTCATGTTTGGCAGGTTGATTGGTTCTACATCCAGCTTTCACTCAACAGAACTGTCCCCAAGCTGAGCAACTGGACACCAGATGGCCAGTAGTTTATTGACTCAAGGCTGTTGGGCTTTATGCCTGGCACACAGACCCCTCCCATTGTTAGCATCGGTTCCTAGCATAGGTTGGAGTAGGCTGGGTCATCAACCCACTTATCACTAGCAAATACCCATGGCCATTCTTCTGCGACATTAGTGAACACAACTTATTCACGCAGAGCCAATTTTTACACCACTAGCCCTAACATGGTGTGTAGACTGTGTGTTATCCTGTGTTGTGTGTTGTGTTGTGTGTGTTATCCTGTCTAGAAGATACTGTGCACCACAGTTTATGCCCAAAGCAGTGTCACTCTTTCCCCTGTAGGTACCAACAAGAGTCTGTGCTGATGTCCACAACTCCATTCTTGGGTGACTGAGTTGGAAACACTCAGCATGATTTTGGGAGGTAGGAGTGTCCTAACAGCAAGAGAGAGAGTACAGGCAAACTCAATACAAGGTCTGTCCAGACGTCAGGATGAAATCTTTTATAGGTTCATAGGTTCATACTAGGCTATCTGCCCAAGGGCATTTATAAGCCTAGCCCAGAGTTTTGTGGCTTTCGCCATCCCTTTAGTTTGAAGGATACTATGCCCATTATTTTGCTGTGCCTCTGTCAAGCAGTGACACTGAGGTAATCCCTGGGGTATATCTGCGATCTCCCATCCATTGGTCAAGATTTCTCTTGAACAAGGCCAGTGAGGTGCTCTGCCTCACATGTACCGGGATTTTGTTACACAGCATGGGGAGCCTCTGGGTGATGAATCTGTCCCTCCAACACGTCCTATTAATAATCGTGTCAAGGTTCAAGTCTCCCACCCTTGTAGTTCTGAGGGATCTAGATTTTTTGAGGTGAAGCATGTTCATCAATTCTGGGTTGGACATGGCCTTGTATGTCAGGCACAGGTCACCTCTGAGCAGACGGAAAGCGACTGAATAGAGCTGGAGTTCCTTCAGTCGGGCAGCATATGACATATTTTTGAGACCCTTTATCCTTTGGGTGAGGAACTTTTGGGGCCTTTCCAGTTGCTGCAGGTGTCGGGTCAGATACATTCCGAATGGGGCATTGTACTCAATCATTGGTCTGATGAGTGAGGAGTACAGGGGGACAATGACCTCCCTTGATCTAGATGTGAATCCCTTCATGATCAGGTGGGCAATGTAGAAGGTCTTCCTAACTACTATGGCGACGTGAGTGTCAAACGAAAGGTTACTGTCAACCTGGTTCCCCAGATCCCTGATGACCTATTCTGTGCTCAGTGGATTGCCACCTATATGGTAGCTAGGGGTAACCTTGTTTTTCCCGAAGGGTATGACTAGGCATTTTTTTGGTGTTTAACTTTAGTCCATGGCTCTGGCACCAGTTATCCATTTCTATGAGACCCTTCTGAAGGATATCTGTGTCAGATGTGTTCTCGACTATGGCACCAAGTTTGCGGTCATCTGCAAATTTTGTCAGCCATAACCCTCCTGTGTTTGCTTGTACTTCTGAAAAGTAGATGCTGAACAAGAGAGGGCCCAGGACTGAGCCCTGTGGGACACCACTTGTGACAGGCTTTGAGTCTGACATGGCGCCAGCAACTCTCACCCTGTGGGTTCTGTCACTTAGCCAGTTTGCTGCCCATCTTGTGACGTATGGGTTAACATTTAAGCTGATGAGTTTTTCAATGATACCAGAGTGGGGTATTGTGTCGAAAGCCTTTGCCAGGTCGAGGTAGGCTGTGTGGACTGCCTTTCCCTCATCAATGGCCTTGGTGACTGTTTCGAAAAAGTCAACTAAGTTTAAAAGGCATGATCTGCCTTTGACAAAGCCAAACTGGGTTGGATCCAAAGTCTGCAAGTCCCCTATATCTTTATTTATGAGTTCATTTATGATCCTCTCCATAGCTTTGCAGATCAGGCTTGTCAAGCTGATGGGACGGTAATTTCCAGGGTCGGTGGAGGCACCACCTTTGTGAAGTGGGACCACAGTTGCCGTACGCCACTCCTTGGGTACGTATCCTGAGGTGAGGCTAAGATTAAACAGCTGTCCTAACTGCGGGTTTAATTCTTCATTGAGTTCATGGAGCACACAACCGGGGACACCATCTGGTCCCATGGATGCTGTATTTTTCGCCTTGGAGAGAGCAGTTCTCACCTGAGCGTTAGAGATGTTTGGGGGGCTACAATCCTCTGGTATAGATATCTCTCCTTTTGGGGGGAGTTTGCACTGAACCTGTCAGCCAGTATGTTGGTGATGTCTGTAGGTTCAGTGATTTTTACATCATTTTGAACTAATTCTGAGCATATCTGGGAGTTTCCTCCCAGGTTTCTGACATAGCTAAAGAAGGCCTTATGATTGTCTTTGAGTCCTTAGCGATTTTTCTCTCAAAAATTTGCCTTGGATGATTTTATGAGAGATCGTAGTTTTTTACTTATAATGATCAAAGGTGTCTTACCTTTTAGGGATTTTGCTCCATCTTGGAGTAGCTTCCTCCTTTTGTTGTAGGGCTTGTTTATGGCTGGGGTCCACCATACTGGACGCTTGCCTTTGGTACAAAGAGTCTTTGTTTTGTTTGGGATTGCCTGATCCATGCAGTCCTGTAGGTGCTGGTAGAAGGCATTTGTAAGTGATTCAGTGGCTTGAGTAATGGTTTCCGCAGGCTCGGGGGCCTTAAAAGAGACCACACTAGCTTCAGAAGTGTGAAGTCGGCTTTTGAGAAGTTCTTCACTGTGGTCTTTTTTATCTCAGGCGGGGGCGGGATGTGGACTTCCAGTGAGATTAGTTTATGATCTGATCTCACCAGTGAGGGGTATACTTCCGGTGTTGAACATTATGACCCCATGTTCGTGATGATGAGATCAAGTATGTTTTCACCTCTAGTGGGGATGGTGACTAGTTGTTCCATGGCATTTAAGTTTATGAACTCTAGGAACCTTTGGGCTAGAGTATTGGGGCTAGAGTAGTGCTCCCAGTCTATATTCGGGTAGTTGAAGTCACCTAGTATGATGTTATTTGGAGATACATTTATCCCCTCCAGTGATTTCAGGAAAGCTATGTGAGGTTCCTGAGTTTGAGAGGGTGGCCTGTAACATGCTACAAATTGCAGAGCAGTCTTGCCTATGGTTAATTGCACCTGGATGGTCTCCGATGCATCGTTCGTTGCCACCAACCTTGAGGTGTGGGTGTCCTTGATGAATATGAACACCCCCCCCCTTTCTTGGTGGTGTCTGGATTTTGGGGCCGGAATGCATGATATGAGGTAAAACCTGATAGTGCTGGGGTGCTCTCAGGAGCCTTGAACCAGGTTTCAGTCACAGCACAGACATCAATGTTCTCCATACTGAGAAGGGCCTTGAGTGCGTGCATCTTGAGGTTGAGACTTCTGGCATTGAGCAGCATTACCCTTAGTTTTTTTCCTTTTTTGTGTTCTAGGGTGGTAGGTTTAGAATTTGAGCCTTGCCTAAAAAGGCACTATAGGGGTGGCAAGAGCCTTTGCCAATATCCGGAAGCCCAGGGGTGACAGGTGCAAGCCGTCCCTTGCGAAGCAGCATGGCTTGTCCAGCATGTCATCCCAGGCAGACAGACATTGGATCCCCTTTGAATGACACCAGAGTTAGCCAATTATTATAGCTGTTCATCTTATCTCTGTATTGTGGCATCATTCTTGGTGAAGGTAGGATACTGCTCAAGGTCAGGGTCATACCTGCCTGGGCTACATAATCAGAGAGCTCCTCTATGTCTCTTCTCATGTAGTCCAGGGAGGTACGTCTCAGGTCGTTTACACCAGCGTGGACAATGACTGAGTCGTACTTGTACCTGCTGTTGAGAGACCTGAGTGCTTGCGTTATGTGGCGGATTCTAGTGCCCGACAGGCAGCTTACTGTGACCTTCTCCTTACTCAATCTGGTGAGCGGGACATCAGTGTGTCTGACTATGGAGTCACCAATGACGAGTGTGTCTGGCATTGTGTTTGGCCTTAAGGGCTGTGACTGTTTGGCACACTGACTATGTGGTCTATGTGTTGCATGTGTTGTGTCTTGAGGTGGCAGTTGTTTGGGTGTCTGCTTTGGTGGCCTCTGCTGTTTTGGTAGATTTTTGATCAGAGCCTCCGAGTATGTCTTTGTGTGTTTATGTGTATGATTTGAAGTTGTGATAGTACTATGTGAGACTGGGTTTGTGGTGTGTGTGGTTACCTTCTCCTCCTGTCTGGTCTTGCTAGTCCTATGCTGAGAGAGCTCAGCCTCCAGTTTGGCTGTATAGTTGCATCTCTCACATGTATTTGTGTTTTGTGGGAGAAGGAGAGGGTTGTCTGTGTACATGAGGCAATTGTAACATTGCCTCAATATTCCCAGATTCACCAGCTGAGCAGGAGAGGACACTAGCAACTGATCCCTTGACATGCTAGAAGGAATAGACAAAAACTTTAAAAAGACTCCGGGGGGTGTGGGTGATCGAGAAAGGGTTTTTTAGGGTGGTGGGGTACTATGTATAATAAAAGTGCTATATCAAGGTAAAAAGTACTTTAGGAGCAAGTGCTAGGCTTTACAGATAGAGAATAGTCTACTTGTGAATCAAGTAGAGCTGAACTTTTTAGTTATAGGATACGCTGGTTTAATCAGTAGTACAGTTCAAGGAAGGCCGTTTAAAGGGAAAATTTGAAGAGTGGACTTTAGGTAGCCCGAATAGTTTAACCTTGATTAACCGCCGCTGCTCTTGTGAGCTCCTGTGGCAACTCCGCGCTAAAGCGTGCTTTATAGCAGGGGGCTGGAAAATGCAGGAAATGACCCAAAATGGCCAATGAATTACCAGTTACTGTTTCAAACCACTCCTCTGAGGACAAACAGGCAGCTCAGTACTCCCCACTCTCACTGGTGAGTAAAGAAACTTCCCTCTGGCCACACAAGAAAATGGAGGATCACAGGAACCAAATACAAAGCCCAGGGATCAGCAAAATCTGATCACTGGAACAACTAGCTAGGAAAGTTAGGAAAGCAGAAGTATTTTTTTGTTTTTTTTTTTCTTTTTTTTACACAGACAGAAAATACCTTGTGCATAGAAGGCAAATATCTTAACCATTACGTCAGAAAAACTATTAATGAGACTTTGTAGAACCACATGAAGTTTAAATATGACCTTTTTGTAGCTAATATTCTTACTTATAACTGGCTGCTACTGTATTTGATGTTTCCATCTTCTGGAAGAGTACAACGGTTCCCTAAACATAGTGTGAACTACCCTGTGGCTTTTATCACATTTGATAAACTGGTCTACTGATAAATAAACCCAACCACCACTAATTATAAAATTTAAATGAGGTTTGTTACTGACTTTTGGGTTCAGTATCTGTGGTGCAGCAGTAGCGTCGTTACCTCACAGCAAGAGGTTCTCCAGTTCAATTCTCGACTGGGGTGCCTTCTGTGTGGAGTCTGCATGTCCTCCCTGTGTTCATGTGAGTTTCATCCCACATCACAAAGACATGTGTCTGGAGCATTTTTCCTGGGCCACCGCTGAAAATTGGCTTTGTTCCAAGTTGGACTTTGCCAGTAAACAAATGTCAAATAAATAAATAAATAAAAACATGTGAGAAGTTGCTATGTTAATGAACAAATGTGCATAAAAAGGCAAAGGCATATGTTGATGCTACCAGTACATTACCTGAATGGTCCTTTGCACATGTTGATGACTATGAGTTTGCCTAACCTATGAGATAGCCATTCCTTCAAAGAGAGATTAGCAACATTAACATTGGCCCCTATGTACTATACTCAACTCCAAACTTGACTACATACTTTTTCTCTTAAGGAAATGTTTTACATCTAGGGATAGATCTCTCACTAAATGGTTTCTGGTCATTAACCTGCAGATGCCCACTGGAGGATAATCATTTAAAGATTCCTCACTGTTTAGTAAACATCTGTAACAGAATCTAGTAAGACGACATGCAGTTTCTGTACAAACAGCCAAAGAAACTAGACATGACAACATTATTCACCAGGTGTTGCATGTGTAGGCAACATATTCCCTTGGGGATGTCCCACCAACATGCTTAACTATGTTAATAGTGTTTCTGAACATGTCAAGAGATAACAAATCATTAGTGTTACTGTGAAATGCCGAATCTGATCGTCTTTTACACCCCCCTTCCACAATCTCTCCAAAAAGGCTACAGAACAGTTTGTGTTCATTATAGTGCGTAACTGTAATCTACTACGTTTACTCTAGTCCTGCTGTTTCAAATGGACTTTGTATTCTGTTATGGTTTCATTGGGTTTAGACCTACTGTGCTAACTGGATTTTATTAATTGCCCTCGTTTCATCTACATTTGGACCAGACAGCAGGTGAGTGAACTGGGATTGTTATTCCTGGTGAAAGAAGGAACATTTCTGCATTTACCTGCTTGAATTGTCTGCTGTTTATCCCATGTATCCTTTTAATTGTATATCTGTTGCTTCCTTACTGCTAATTGTAACTTTTCCCCTTTAGGCTGGTGTTTGCCAAACATTTAATTTGTATGTACCAGCACCTTTTGTGTTGAGCCACAATATAATGAACTTGTTGAAGTCCTGCTCCACTAACTACAACCTTTTTGTGTACCATCTTTGTTTCATATAAGCACGATTGCTTGCCCAGAATGACTGCACCAGGATTCATGGCTTGAAATTGTTGGGTGTGACTATGGTTTGTCTGTCAGCATGTGTACACAGTTACTGGCCTGCTTTCTTTAGGAACTCTGAAGGAGTGTAATACCTGTTTTGTACTTACAGACAACTACGACACAGATCTGTGAGGTTTAAATACTCACTTGTTTATTTACCAGGAATGTCTGACTCGGCCAAAATGAACCCTTTTCAGCAACATCCTGGGAAGAAACCCTCAAACTCAAATACAGACATCATGCATATTACAGATAGTAATTTCTGAAAAACAGAGTCAAAACGGTTGAAATAAAGGACAATTTCAGGAGACAGCTAGACATTCAGTTAACAGTTTGGAGTCTAACCTTTCATAGGCTGCACATTAGTACGTAGCTATACAATACAACTGCTACCATGTTAACAATAGAGCAACGTTTGTCAAGTTTAGGAAGTCACTATCTAAGATACCAGTTTGAACAAATCTGAGCCACAAACCTATTCACTAACATATTTTCACTTCTACTCTGACATGAATTCAGAGATTGTAGCCCCACGTGGCAATACATCAGTAATAGATGACTATATAGTTATGCATCTGAAAATCCACTTACCAAACTGTGCAGGAATAGAGTAATGGTCAGCTGTCTCTCAGGTGCCAAAATTTGGGTAAGACCATAATCGTCAAGTCCCTTCACTCCATGTATGAATACACTTTGTCATGCACATCATAGTGAATGACTATAGAGGATGTACCGTTGGGGTGCTCCAGGGAGATGTAGTTTATTTTTATATGCATGTGCCTGATGAAGGTAAGACATTTGACTTTAGCAGTAGCCTGCATTCTCCAAGAAAGATGACACATTCAGAAAAATCTGCTTCAGTCATTGGCTTATTAAGTGGTATTGTTCCAAAGGGATTCATTCCTGCATTGATACTGGATGGGATTAAACGGTTAGTCTTCTTTTTCAAGGATGTCCTTCACTTCTCTTTTCAGGACTTCTGCATACTGGTAGTGTCTCTTTTCAGGACTATTGCATACTGGTAGTGTCACTTTTAGGCAAAGTTCATTTGAAAGGCATTCCAACTTATCAAATTCTAACTGGACTTACACTGACATACCGCTGCTCAGTCCTAGAAGTTTGAAGAGTAAACTGCACAAATTAAAGGCCTTTCTGATGCTCACACTCCTTCATATGTGGATATTACAGAAATTTGGCTTCAGTGTTCTGATAGGTTGTATCCTTTATATAGCGAGCACCATCATTCTTTCAGACAATCGGGATGGGAGTATCTATTTTATTCCACTCATATTTTATTTTAAAAATTCTTTTTATTTGTTTATAATAGTAGCAAAAAGCAACTGACAACCAGCAAATCTACATGAAATATATACATGTCAAAATATGTGCACTTATACAATGCCCAAAATTCAAAAGTGTGTCATGGTAAGGTTACAATCATTTCAGAATATGTTCAAAAAACATCCTCCAATATCGTTTGAGATAAGGTTTCTGATTTAGGTTGTGAAATAGATACCTATGAGCCTTGAGGTGTTCAATTGCTTTACTCACACCAAATACTTAAATCATTTGGCACACCACAGCTGAATATATATCTCCTTCAATGTCACCTGAGGATCACAGCAGGTACCTTGACAAGTTGGATTTGGTATCAGTTAATCCCAACACCTAATTCAAGGTGACTTCAAATATCTGTCCATAAAGTGTAAAGTCGTACAGAACTAGAATAAATACAACTGGTGCTTCCTAGATTTCATTACTCAGCTCCCAAAATCAAATTATCCAAGTTCCCACAAGAGGGAGATATACAGTTTACTTTGCCTTATGAAAAGTTCCTCTGCTTCCACACCTGTTATTTATTAACAGTCTCACCTTTGATCAGAGATGACAATACTGTTACCTTTTTCCTCAAAATCAGTACTAAATTGCTCATAAAGTCAACTACATTCATGAAGCGCTCCAATGCCAACCTTATACCCTATCCGAGGACCTTAAGAATTTTAAAAGTGCTTTGTAGGGCACAGTAACTCAGCGGGTTGTGCTGTCACCTCACAGCAAGAGGTTGCCCAGTTCAATTCTCAGTTGCGATGACTTGTGTGGAGTCTGCATATCCTCCCTGTGTTCACATGAGTTTTATCCATTTCCTCTTGTTTACTCTCACATTCCAAAGACAAGCAGTAAGTGGACTGGGCACTCTATTTTGTGTGTGTGTGTGTGTGTGCGCGAGTGTGTGTGTGTGTGTGTGTGTGTGTGTGTGTGTGTGTGTGCGCGAGTGTGTGTGTGCGCGAGTGTGTGTGTGCGCGCGAGTGTGTGTGCGAGTGTAACGGAAGAACAGCCATGGCAGGGCTAGCCACTAAGAGTGAACATTGGCTCTAGATGACTTTCACTATTGAAGTGCCAACCCCATCTGTAAAAAATGGGGAAAAAATGGGTGTGGATGGTTGGAGGGATTTGCCCCTACTGGCCCAGTCTCTAAAGCCACCACATTTACAGCTTACAGTTGTACAGCTATCTCATACATGTACGGATAAGTACTTACATGACAAGCATAAATATGGTGTGAATTCCTGGGTATAATCTTGTGGGGTTACTTTCAGATAAAAACAGTAGATGATATAAGGCTCAATATACAAAAAAAAAATCCACCATCTAAGGAGTACAAGCAGGTGAGTAGGGATTGTCGAGACATCATTAAGAAGAGTAAGGCTGAATATGAACTGAAGCTAGTTAACTCTTCCAAGAATAGTCACAAGGAATTTTATTCATTTATTTAAATTTAGTTACTGTAATAAAGCACTGATAACAACTTGACCAAATGCAGAATCAGCCTGGGTTACAAACATAGTATTAACAACAAACTACAGTAAAGGATAGTCACGAAGTCTGAAGTTAAACCAGGTTGTAAAATAATGCACAAACAGCAAAGTATAAATGTTTACAAAATTGGTTGCAGCACTTTACAAAAAACTGGGAACATAAGCATAAAGAGAATAAATTTGAAGCATGGGAATTCCTATGCAGAGCTTAGTGAATAGTTGATAACTGAAAAGTCAACAGCAATGATTTGTGGTTCAACAAAATGAGAAGGCACTGAATAGACAAGTGTGGGGTCATACATTGTGAAGCAGGGAATTAGTGGTGAAGAGAACCCGAAGTGCTGCAATATACCCATTGAAGTTATTGCCCCATTACCCGACTAGTATCATGTATAAAATATGTATAAAATCATGGAGTGGATTTTAGTCAATCTCAATGGGCTTACAAAATACTTATTTATTTAACATTTGTTAACCGGGAAAGTCCTGGAACAAAGCCAATTTTCAGTGGAGACCCAGAAAGGCAGGCTCCAGAAGCATATCTTTGTAACATGGGAGAAACCAGAGCACCTGGAGGAAACCTACAAAAACACAGGGAGGAAATGCAGACTCCGCACAGAGGGCACCCCTGCGGAGAATCAAAATGGAGAACCTCTTGCTGAGAGGCAACAACACTACCACCGCACCATCATCCAAATATTCAGTCCTACTCAGAATGGTTTTATAACAGTTAGGTCTTCTTTTTTTAATTTAGTTGACTTTGGTGGTGTAGACTGATGCCATTGTTGGGGTGCATTCTGTCCATGCTGCTTACCTTGACCTTGCCATTGTTGGGGTGCCTTCTGTCTATGCTGCTTACCCTGATCTTGCCATTATTGGGGTTCATTTTGTCTATGCTGCTTACCTTGACCTTGCCATTGTTGGGGTTCATTCTGTCCATGCTGCTTACCTTGACCTTGCCATTGTTGGGGTGCATTCTGTCTAGGCTGCTTACCTTGACCTTGCCATTGTTGGGGTGCATTCTGTCCATGCTGCTTACCTTGACCTTGCCATTGTTGGGGTTCCTTCTGTCTATGCTGCTTACCCTGACCTTGCCATTGTTGGGGTTCATTCTGTCTATGCTGCTTACCGTGACCTTGCCATTGTTGGGGTGCATTCTGTCCATGCTGCTTACCTTGACCTTGCCATTGTTGGGGTGCATTCTGTCCATGCTGCTTACCTTGACCTTGCCATTGTTGGGGTGCATTCTGTCCATGCTGCTTACCGTGACCTTGCCATTGTTGGGGTTCCTTCTGTCTATGCTGCTTACCCTGACCTTGCCATTGTTGGGGTGCATTCTGTCCATGCTGCTTACCTTGACCTTGCCATTGTTGGGGTTCCTTCTGTCCATGCTGCTTACCCTGACCTTGCCATTGTTGGGGTTCATTCTGTCTATGCTGCTTACCGTGACCTTGCCATTGTTGGGGTTCCTTCTGTCTATGCTGCTTACCCTGACCTTGCCATTGTTGGGGTGCATTCTCTCCATGCTGCTTACCTTGACCTTGCCATTGTTGGGGTTCCTTCTGTCTATGCTGCTTACCCTGACCTTGCCATTGTTGGGGTTCATTCTGTCTATGCTGCTTACCGTGACCTTGCCATTGTTGGGGTGCATTCTGTCCATGCTGCTTACCTTGACCTTGCCATTGTTGGGGTGCATTCTGTCCATGCTGCTTACCTTGACCTTGCCATTGTTGGGGTTCATTCTGTCTATGCTGCTTACCTTGACCTTGCCATTGTTGGGGTTCATTCTGTCTATGCTGCTTACCTTGACCTTGCCATTGTTGGGGTGCACTGTCCATGCTGCTTACCCTGACCTTGCCATTGTTGGGGTTCCTTCTGTCTATGCTGCTTACCCTGACCTTGCCATTGTTGGGGTGCATTCTGTCCATGCTGCTTACCCTGACCTTGCCATTGTTGGGGTTCCTTCTGTCTATGCTGCTTACCCTGACCTTGCCATTGTTGGGGTGCATTCTGTCCATGCTGCTTACCTTGACCTTGCCAAGACAATCAGAATGATTTCCCATACAAACATTGTTGCTATAGCTTACCAGCTTATACATGAACCCCTGCATTACTCAGCAGATTGCTAACTGGATCTCTAATTATGCACATGGTAAATCTTAGTGGTACCATCTCATCTAATGGCTTAGTCATTAGTAGATCTCCTTTGAGCTCTGTGATGGGTCCCCTTCTATTTGGTATCTACTTCGTTGATGTTAAGGCAGATTTCCAAGCCTCAAGGATGGGTGTAAAGTAAGGGCCATTACTGATTTCCCCAAAAGAGTTTTATATTCTCCAAAAAGGTCAACACCTACTGCTCTATCCATAAATTTAAAAACAGCATAGTTCAGTTTGGGAAATTAATATTTACCATCTACTATCACATAAATGGAACTCTGCTTAAAATCTAGGAACCTTCATTATCAATGAAATATTCTTTTAAGTATCACTTAAAGTAAGGAAAACTATGCTCACTGAATGTTTCCTAACTAAAAGGATGAAAAAGATAGCCCCCCTTAGATTTATTTTCTTTTTATTTATTTATTACATTTGTTTACCTGGTGGTGTCCGACTGGGCCAGGGGTGCGTTTTCAGTGGAGACCCAGGGAGAAAAGCTCCATAGTATTACAAAATCAATATTACAAAGTATATGTAGAGCATACAATCCAGATAATAGTACAGTACAAATGCAAGATCAAGCAATCATAATAGTGCAGTGCACTATACATAACAATACAGGCAATAGTACAAAACAGCAATAGAAGAATACAAGTACTGCATGAATTTCCATACTGAGAAACAAATTCATTTTAGAAGAATAGTTTTGCTGAGAACAGTAAAAGATGTGGGTTAATCACTATCCAGGTGACTGGCAGGAACGCAGCCAGTGGCTAGTCAGGTGTTCCTTTAGGAATGATTTGAACTGGTTGTGGTTGGGGTTTTTTGTTATTGTCTCTGATAGGCTGTTCTAAACTTTTGCTATTGTGTGTGAATAGAGGGCATCACCGTGACAGTTATGGGAGTTGGAAACCTTGAGTAATAGTTTGTTAAAGGATCTGAGAGTTCTGATTGTGCTGCTAGGTTGAACTAAGTGGGAGACTACTGGGCAGTTGTTGGGGTGACAGATTATTTTGTCGGTTAAGGTTATCTGATAAAGTGATAACAGGTTTGGTAGTTCTAGCCAGTTTAGCTGTGAGAGCTGCACAGTGGTGGGATCTGTGTGGATGATTAGTGGCATATTTAGCAATCTTATTGCAGCATGCTTCGAGGTTTTCGTAGGTTTGTGAATGTAAGTGAACCATACAGGGGGTAAATAGCAGGGGAGTGCAAGCGGGGGCTAACCTGGCACTAGGAGTTCAGTATGGTTTGGCCTTGTATAGGGCGACTAGTTTGATGTGCACTTTTTTGATAGTTTGTGCAATGTGTATATCAAATTTCAGGTCATCATCTCTGGTAACACCCTAAAATTTGGTGTGATCAGTGGGGACTATCTTGGTTCCATTGCGGCGGTGATGGAGAGAGGGGGAAGGGAAGATTTGGGTTTTCTGTTGCTGAAAAGTATGATTTTGTTTTTTGGGGATTTAAAATGAGTTGGTGCTAAGAGAGGTAGGCTTTGATATCTAGAAAAGATGATTGCATTTTTAGTTGGAGTTCTTGGGGTGAGGAGGCAGAGCAGATGAGGGTAGCATTATCGGCATACTGTACTATGGAAGCTAGTCGAGTTGCAGAACTAAGATTGTTTGTGCATATGATAAAGAGAACAGGACCAAGTATAGAATCTTGAGGTACACCCACAGAGATGGGGAGTGGGGGGCAAAGAGTTTTCCCATTTTGTGGCCTGTTGTGGATTGGAAAGATAGCTATGGAACCAAGTTAGGGTTGAAGGAATGAGGCCATAGGAGGATAGTTTATTAAGTAGTAGCTGGTGGGATAGAGCATCAAAAGCTTTAGAATACTGAGAAAGATGTAAGACACAAGCTGGCCTTTGTTCATGCGGTATTGGATGGTGTTAGCGAAAGTAAGGAGGGCGGTGCTGGTACTATGTTTGGGTCTAAAGCCATGCCGAGTACTGGAGAGGAAGTTATCGTTTTGTAAGTAGTTGGTTGTGGATACATTTTGCTAGGATTTTTGCAAGGGGGGAAAAGGATGGCTATGGGCTGATAGTTAGTTCTTCGGAGGGACCACCTTTGTGGAGGGGTATAATATGAGATATTTTCCAAAGAAGTGGAACATATTGTTCTTTAATAAAGTGATTAATCAATATAGAAGTCTCTATGAGAAATGAAAAAAAAAGAGTCTAACTATGCAGAGCTCTGCCTTCCCTTTTGAACTATAACAGAACCAGTTTTCCTAGACCTTCTCCACCTCATGAATACTGGCAATCTTAGGAGCACTCACTTCAAAATTCAACTTACACTGTTACATGAACAAAATTTTTTGGATGAATAGGTTTATTATCCAAAGGATTTTCTGTATGTGAAAAAGTGTTCTTACATTTGGTGTAACACCTTAACATCCTACAAGTCATGTCTTGACCACTGGATGGATTTACATAACGATATCCCATATCTACTATAAAAAAACTTCTCCTAAAATTAAAACCTGGTTCCAATGCCCCTGAAAAAAATCCCCTCCTACTTTCTAAAAGTAGCTGCAGAAGCAATAGCCTTTCCTGTCAGTATAGTAATTAATCGGTCCATCTTAGAAGGCCATGCCCTCCAACTCTGGAAGAAAGCCTTTATTATTTCCCTCGACAAAGGCGGCAATAATAATAACTTTACAAACTTCCGCCCTATCGCTATCCTATCCCCTATTTCTAAGCTACTTGAAAAGTGTGTTCACCAGCAACTCCTACCCTCTCATTAATAATCAGCTTCTTACCCCCACACAACATAGTTTTAGACCAGGTCATAGTACCTCCACTACCCTTCTCGCCTTCCTAGAAACAAACAACAAAGCCAGTGATTCTGGCCACTTGTCTTAGGCATTTGACACCATTTCCCGCAACTTGCTTCTTACTAAACTTTCAAAACTAAACCTATCCCCTTTCTCTACCCAGTGATTCTCTAGGCAGTAAAATGGAAAAAAACAACCTCACCCTTCCTTAATACATCCACTGGCATCCCCCAAGGTTCCATTCTAGGGCCGCTATTATTTAACATAGTTATAAACGTTTTTTTAACCATGCCATTCCAAACTCCAGCCTCATTCAATACGCTGACGATTCTACTATAATCTTTTCCTCCCCTTGCATCACATTTCCTAACAATCTTACACAACCCACTTTTTCTTCCACTGAGCAGTGGATGCTAGATAACCATCTGGCCCTTAATGCAGCCAAAACAAAGCTTATGAAATTCAATACCTCCAAAACCGCTTCCATAGATAAACGATCCTTAATTACCAGCAAAAATAATACTCCCCAAGAAATAGTCTCCGAGACAAAATTATTTGGAATAACCATTGCTGATCAATTAAAATTTGACAAGCATCTACATGTAAATATCAAAAAACCCCATAAAAAACTAGGTATGCTTTACCGTCACTATCACTTTATCTCTCCTTCCACCAGGATTACACTAGCCAATACATACCTTATTCCCTCCCTTTTATATGGTGCGACTATCCTCACCAACCTGCAATCCTCTCTCTAAACAAAGCTTTCATCTTGTTATAACAAAATATCCAAGTTTGCTGCAGGTCAGAGCTTCTACCCACCACTGTAATTCCCTTCATCAATTAGGTTGGCTAGAGTTACCTAACGTATACCCAACTCATCCAGGCACAAACTCATTCATAACCCATTGCTCTGCCCCTCCCTAGCAAACACCTTTGAAATGCACAAACCAGACCAACTCCTGAGGTCAAATTCCCATAACCTTATTAAATTGCACAAACCCACACATCCAGCTGGGAATCACCTAATGTCCTTCTCTCTAGCTTGCCTTTGGAACTCTGTCCCTCCTCCCATCTGCACCACCAGCAGTCTCTCCTTATTTAAAACCTTACTACACTCACACCTTACTTCTCAATGGAAATGCTCATGCTCCCATCCCATCTAATTCTAACTACACTTTCTTGCTAGATTTCCATACTTACTTGTACCTATCACTGCCTCCTATAGTTCTCCATCACTAGGGATGTATATGACCAACAAATAAATAATTACCTTATGTTTTATTTTTTGTGTACCAAAAAATTATACTTCTCCTGTACTGTAATTCCAAATTTCTTTGATTTGTTCTTTACTACCACTGTAATGTTTATTAGAAATGTATACTAAAGATCTGTACTATTTCTGTATTACTTCTGTACTATGTTTATTAGAAATGTGACCAAAGATTTGTACTTTTCTTGTACTATGTAGTTTTCTGGAGCTTTTCTCCCTAGGACTCCATTGAAAACAGGCCCCTTTCTGGCCCAATGGACTATCCTGGAAAACAAACTGCAAATAATAATAATAAAATATATAAGCAGTATGGCTCTTATCAAGAAGAGAGGGAAATCTACAAGTGATACCTGTATGCATGGCTGGACAATATGGCAGTACGGACCACCTGCTCAGTATTACCATATAATTCAGTTATATTTTGGACTCAAAGAAATTGTGTACCATTTCAACAGAGAGGATGATCAGTAGCCGAGTGTAGCTTACAATCCCCCTCTGGGTACTGATGTACCACAGCAATGAACAACAAATATTGGTACACAGGATTCGGAGTCTGTCTACATCCTCAAACAATACTGGATGTACAAGGTAAGAGTCAAGCATACTTAAAAGTAGCCATTCACAACCAGAAGAGGGGACATACTGGACTGAGATTCTATGTCTGATTGACCTCAAAAAAAAAAACTTGGTCGGCAATCCCAGGTATAACTAAAGTGAATTGGAAACTAAAGTGAAAATGGAACTCTCTGCCTACTTCACTTAAGACTATACCCAACAGTGAATCCTTCAAAAGTCAACTTTTTCTTCACCTATCCTCCAAATGGAAATGCTCCTGCTTTCACCCCACTTAAACTCCATAGGGACTCCTAACTAAGCACTCCTACTCCGCTATACTCTCATACTTATTCTAATTTCTCAAAATACCTACAACTAACAGACTTTAAGTGACTGTAAGCATTGATTAAAAAAAAAAAAAAAAAAAACAAATCTGCCATCAAGTTCTCTGCAATTCTCAAATGTATTAACCCTACTTGTTTCTATAAACTATATTGCATGTATTTTTACTTTGTAACCTTTATTTGCATTCTGTAACCTACATTGTATTATACTGTTCTTGTAGCTTTTATTCTGTAACCTATATTGTATTATACTGTTCTTGGAGCTTTTCTCCCCGGGCCACCACTGAAAATGGGCACTTCTTGGCTCAGTGGACTTCCCCGGTAATCAAACTGAAATAAATAAATAAATTGCCTGAGGTACTTCACTGCTAATCTTTTTCTCTCTCTCTCAAAAAAAAAAAAAAAAAAAAAAAAAAAACCCCAAAAAAAATTGCATTCGAAAGTGGTTTTGTCTATATAAAAAGGATAAATGGTGCTGTACCAAAACTCAGCAAGGCTTATTCTACACATATGTGGTCAGAATTGTGCTTTTTTGCAGGATTACATTTTACTGTATAAAAGTTACTGCAGACAAATATATGATTATATCACGAAACAGTGGCTACACAAAACAGCTACCCTCAAATAAGTGAAAATGGCAAATGTGCATTTGACGGAACACTCTACTAACAGCAAATGAAAAAAAAAATAGTTCTCTCTTTCTTCACATTAGAAAACCCCTTTATCACTAAACTCCAACCACTAAACTGAGAAGAGATATGGTCTGTAGAGTGACACTGCTCTGAAAAGTGTTTTAGCCACATAATGTGCAAGGTTAAGGTTATGGGCTGGGGAAGGTTAGATCGCCTAAGTACACCTACACCATCCTACTCGTGTGTGTCAACCCTAAACTTACTTTCCCTGCCCCAACCTCAGTCCCATAAATTATGGTCTTACAAATCCTTTCAGTAACAGAACCACTAAGACACACACACTCAAAAACACACAACATTACAAAGAAAAACATAAAAGCATTGCCCTACCTAGCCCCTTACAATAACCCTAACCTGTGGACACTCACACACACACAGTCAAGACTGTAATTTGGTCATGGACATCCTCACACCAGTACCTTTCCAATTAATTCTCCTGCACACGCCCCCTTATCTGCACCATTCCAAATGTTAATTCAGTCCTCATATACTGCAAAAATAAGTAACTGCCTAGATTTGCAGTAGCTCTTTTTTGCATTCAACGAATGTGTAGTTAGGCTTTTTAATAACAAACAAATATGTATGCGTGTATATAAGTATGGTGACAGACATGGGCACACAGGATGACAGCAACCTTAACTTTGATCACCATGCGTCTCCACAGTGGTAAGAAGGGCATTCTGTATTGCTCACCTCATAAGTAAGGGCACTGCCTCCAGAAAAAAAGAAGTTAAAACCTCCCTGCATTCTTCTCTCATCAGGCCAATAACTGAGTACAACACCACTTTGGCTATGTACCTTTCCAAACACCTGCAACAACTGGAGAGATGACAAAGATTCCTCACAGGGAAAATTCAAGGTCTTCAGCATCTGTCCTATGAGGATTGTCTGAAATCCCAGCCACTTTATTCTGTTTCATACAGACTACTCAGAGGCAATCTCTGCCTTGCATATAAGGCTCGATTTGTGACTGCCTTATTGGAAATGCTGCATTACCGTAAATGCAATGTTACACAGGTTACTCATTCTAAGTGCCTTGACCTGGTATGTGACATTAATAAAACATGCTGGAGGGACACATTTGTCTCTCAGAGGTTACCACACTTTTGGAATGGACTGCAGCTTCATGTCAACAGAGCACTTCACTAGACATCTTCAAACACAATCTGGAAGATTGCATGGATAACCATAAATTCACCCGGGGTTTCCACCTGTGTCCTCCTTGGACAGGTGCGATAGGTGATGATGATGGAAGTAAGGATAAACCTTCCTAGGGTCATTAGCTACACGCACACATCTCTCCCTCTATATATATATATATATATATATATATATATATATATATATATATATATATATATATAGATATATATAGATATATACATATACACACACACACACACACACATACATAAACACACACTAACATACACAGTATATATTTTATATATATATATATATATATATATATATATATATATATATATGTGTGTGTGTGTGTGTGTGTGTGTGTGTGTAGCTAATGACCCTAAGGCTCTTTCTAGCTTAGCCAAGGTTTACCATTACTTCCATCATCACAACCTATCGCACCTGTGCAAGGACACCGGTGGAACCCCCGGGTGAATTTATGGTTATCCATACAATCTTCCAGATTGCATTTAAAGATGCATAAATATATATATATATATATATATATATATATATATATATATATATATATATATATATATATACACACACACATATATACAAGGGCATCTTCCAGTGTATTAACCACCAATCAAACGCTGGGATAAACCAAATATACCAGCAAAAGTCCAGCACACAAATGACAAATCTTGACAAGTCCACCATTCACCCACTCTCAGTAAATAATCCAATACAGACTGAAAAACTAGCAATAAACGTACATATTTAGTGCAACAGTGCCATTTTACTTCTAAGTTCAGAAACATGTATCAGGAAGTACCAGCTAAATGAAATCAGACCGGTTTCCCCCACTGGCATCATCAGGGAACACTCATCCCCTACACTTTAAATCCTCCAAATTTAAAGCAACAGTATCAAAAACACTCTACTTAATTTCATACAGAAATTACTATCTATCTAAGGCAAAATCAACAGAAATAACGGTAATCAAAGTAAAATCAATTGAAATAAACATATACGTTATTAAATACTAAATATAAATGCAATTATTCACTGCACTACTTTCCTGTATTCACTCATAATCATAATGCATTGACTATTGTAAGATTTTGTATCATAATAAATCCCCTACCAAAATTAATTCTGTCCTGGCTTGTACATCAGGCCCAAATTAATAATCCATAACCTTTCCTTCAGATCTAAAAGTTGGTGTTTACATAAATCAGACATATTCCTGCCCCTAACCGAATCCAATCAAACAAAAATAAAGTGTGCAGAGGCATGTTCAATTTTATGCTTATATAGTGCACTCCTAGGGCGTTTATATAGTCAACTCCTACGGTGTTGATATAGTGCACTCCTAGGGTGTTTGCAATTAATATCACTAAGATGCATTGCTTTTCTATTTTTAAAAGCCCTAGATGTCTGCCCTAACCCTAGATAGAATGTCCCAGACTGACAAACAGCCATATAGACCACGCATTCTGTACTACATGCAATTAAATGTCTAACATTAAAAACCTTGGGGGTACTAACAGAGGTAAATTACTTAATCCTAGAGAGCAGCTTACAATAAACACAAATACAACCAGTAGTGACACTTCCACTTGTGACATCCTTGTTCAAACCCATTCTTTAAACCAAGATAAATATTCCCCTATGTTCTTACTTCATCGATAATTAAAAGAGCAACACTCTAAGGCATTGCTCAAAAATGCTTCCGATTTCATTATATACCAGTACTTAGCTAGGGCTTCCCTAGTCAAATTTGCACCATAAGTGGTAACAAACCATAATTTTGAAATTCAGTACATTAACGATTCACTCCCAATTCCTAGTAACCAGCAGACCATCCCTCTTAGTATTTATAGCCATATTTTTTGCTACCTCAACCCAGGGCCCCTCTTTATAAATCTATCAGTTATTTTATTGGCTTCCCTTCTAAAATCATTTTCATCACTACATATGCATCTCAGTCGTAAAAATTGTGCATTCAGGTATATTTGTTACCATATGTCTCAGGTGACAACTGCTAGCTTCTAATGATGCATTCTTAGTAAATGGTTTTCTACAAAGATTTACCATTGTTCCATTCAGAGTTTTTGTAACAGTAATATACAAAAAATCAATATTAGAAAACTCAACTCTACCTACAAATTTTAGATCAAACTCATTAGAATTAAGATAAGTCAACAACTGTTGCCATATTTTAATGTCCCTGACCAAATACCCCAACAATCATCTAAACTCCAACACCACATAACTAATTCCTTCTTAAATAGAGTCTCCTCATTATAAATTAAATGTTGATCTAAATAAACCATAAAGAGATTGGCATAAACAGGGGCAAAAGTTGTACCCATTGTCATACTCTTGGTCTGTAAAAAACATTCTGTTCCAAAATAAGAAATATTATGTTCTTAATCAATCCCAATTAATTTAATCAAAAATTCAGAATGCTCTAATAAATACAGACC
>NC_056747.1:1343263520-1343268520 GCF_019279795.1 Protopterus annectens
TTCTTGTCTGGGTAAAGATTGGTGCGGCATACATTAGAGTGGACAGTAGATTGGTTTGGGGTAGGGTAATTTGTGCCCATCAGAGAGGAATTTCATGTGGTCTATATAGTGTTGCCATTTTTTGTGGACCTTTTTGATTGCTTGTGAGATATGGACATCAAAACAGTAGATTTTTGTCAATTTCTACCGCAAGGAGTTTGATGTGGTCAGTGGAGAGATGTTAGTACCATTTTTGGAAGTGATTATAAATGGTACAGGGGTGGATTTAGCCTTGCTGGGGGTGAATAGTAGTAAATTTAGTCTTGTTGGGGCTTAGGATAAGTTGGATCAGGGTAATCCAACTTTCCACAGAGGTAAAGGATTCCTGAGTAAGTTGTTGTAAAGTGGTGAGTGGTGGTGCACAGCAGATAAGAGTTGAATCATCTGCATACTGTATAAGTGTAGCATGCTGGGTAGAGGTATGAAGATTGTTAGTAAATATGGAGAAGAAAAGTGGCCTAATATTGAGCCTTGTGGTACACCTATAGTAGTTCAAAGTAAGGGAGATAATTCTCCTTGCCTTTGGACAGATTGCTGTCTATTTGAGAGAGAGCTTTTCAACCAGGCAATAGTGGAAGGGGTGAAGGATAGGGAGGTCATGGAGTCTAGTAGTATGGTATGTGACACCATGTTAAATGCCTTGGATAGGTCTAAGAATATTGCAGATACAAAGTTGTTGTTGCTTCTGTGTTGGTTAACCATATTAGTAAAAGAGAAGAGAGATTGGTTGTTGTGCTATGGTGTTGCCGGAAGCTATGTTGTGTGGAGTAGAGGAGATTGTGTGAGTTCAGGAATTGCAGAAGTTGACAGTGAATACATCTCTCAAGTACTTTGGATAAGGGGGATAGGATGGCTATGGGGCAGTAGTTGTAAAAATTAAGAGTTCCCACCTTTGTGAACAGGGGTAATATATGATACTTTCCATAGGTGAGGGATACAGGCTTCCTGTATGGAGCGGCTGATAAAGATGGAAACAGGGTAAGATAAGGATTCAGCAGCTATTTTTAAGACGTTGGCAGGTAAGATGTCAACAGCAAGGGTGGTAGGTTTAAGTTTTTGGAGGAGTTTTTCAATTGTAGTGATAGGGATAGGTGAGAGAGTAAAGCAGTGAATATTATTCAGGGTGTTTGACTGGGATGTATGAATGATTATTTTTGGATAGTTGGGAGGATAAATCTAGGATGGATTCTGTGAAGTGGTGGTTAAATTGGGAGGCTATGTCTTTAGTATTATTGGTGGAGCTAGGAGTGGGAGTGATAGTTTTGCCTGGTTTTACCAGGGAGTTGATGGCATGCCAGAACTTTTGAGAATCTTTTGCGTGTTTGTTTTGGGCACTAAGGAAATAATTTTATCAAGTCTGGTTTGTTTCTTTGCTTGATTTCTTAGTTTCTGCACAGTGGTGCAGCGGTTAACTTTGTTGCCTCACAGCAAGGGTCCTCCGGTTCAATTCTCGGCTGGGGGTGCCTTCTGTGTGGAGTTTGCATGTTCTCCCTGTGTTTGCATGGGTTTCCTCTGGGTACTCCAGTTTCCTCCCACATTCCAAAGACAAGCATCTGGAGAATTTCTCCCTGGGCCTTCGCTGAAAACAAGCTCTGTGGAACCTAGTCGGACTTTCCCGGTCAACAAATGTTAAATAAATAAATAGTTTGGATTAGCCAGTGTTATCCCTATACATATGTTACATATATATATATATATATATATATATATATATATATATATATATATACACACACACACACACACACACACACATTATTTATATATATATATATATATATATATATATATATATATATATATATATATATATACACACACACATTATATATATATATATATATATATATATATATATATATATATATATATATATATATATATACACACACAAGTGTGTATATATATATATATATATATATATATATATATATATATATATATATATATTACACACACACACACACACACACACACACACATCAACATTTACAACAGTGAGACCACAACGTTAAAGCCAAACTCTTAGAATATTGCAAGTTAACTCCAGGAAACTAACTACTGGGTCACCATGGTGACTTTTGCCCTGCTCTCCACTGTAGTGCAATCTTGGAGTTGGTATATTTAGTTAGCAGGGGGTGTGGGGGGCACAGCCTCCCTCGTTGATGGGTTTTGGATGATTCAGTTCATATTTAAGTTATTGGTGGTCCAGTGTTAGTTTCCCAGAGTTACCTTGTGACATCCCAGGAGTTCAGCTTTCTGAAGTTTCAATGTTGTGGTCTCACTGTTGTGAACGTCAACATTCTGGTAAGTCGACATTTTCAGGTAAATTCATATTTTATATATATATATATATATATATATATATATATATATATATATATATATATATATATATTTTTTTTTTTTTTATTGACCATTCAGGAAGTTGTCCATCTCTTTCAACTTTCTGGTTTAAAAGACCACATTTGCGCTTGTTTCCCATCTTTCCTGTAACTAACCTACTGCAAAGCACTAGAAAGCCTTAAACTGATACAAGCCTTCTAGCTTAAAAGAGAGACTTTGGAGTGATTACCTATCAGTTTTCTGTATTTTCTTGCTGTACTTAACCATTTTTCCGCCTAAACGTTGATTTTCCAGTGCTTATTGTGATTTAAAAGCTTGTTTTTTCACATGTACTTATTTGACTGCTTGCACTTTTAAAAAGTTGTTTTTTTGTTTAAATAAATTGTTTAACTGTTGTAGGCTACACACTAAAGTGTGATAGCCTTTTCTGATCGCTTGTAGTAATTTAAAACTGTTTTAAGTGTACTTTTTACTGTTTTTGCCTTATCTTTAAAAAATAAATAAATGTCTTGTTTCCCGCCTTTCTAAGCTAGTATAGTCCAGTTTTCAGGCTAGTGCTGAATTCAGGGCTGTGTTGCCCATACCTTACTTGGATAGAGGGAAGTTTCTCTGTTCACCTGTGAGAGAGGGGAACTTTGAGCAGCCTTCTGGCCCTGGAGGAGTGGTTCCAGCCCAGAAGTTAGTAGTTTAAAAAATGCGTTGCATGGTTTTGTGCACTGGGCAGCACCGGTTAGCTAAGGTTAAATTATTCCCTGCTCCACTAAGTCTCCTCTTCAGTTTTTCACTTGAAACTAGTCTCTCAACCTAAGTACTCAAAAAGCATCCTACTGTCCAGCACTTGCTCAGACCTAATAACAAGCAGTAATATACCCCGACACTTGACTGCCCAGCAGGGCAAGGCTCTTTATCCACCCTTCACCAACCAAGCGATTAAGCAGCTCACCCTACTATGCAGGCATGACCAAAGGGCAACTTCAGGTGTACTCTCCAGTCCAGCTGGTGAATCTGGGTACCCTGAGGCAATGTTACAACTTCCTCATGTGCACAGACAGCCCTCTCCTCCTACCACAAAACACTAACATATGTGAGAGATGCAATTATACAGCCAAACTGGAGGCTAAGGTATCTCCACCCAAGACTGGAACAGACAGTCATGAGGAGAAGGTTAACACTTGCACCACACCTCCAGCCTCACACAGACCTACTAAATCAGCACTGGCAAAAAATACACATGAAATCATACTCTGAGGCTCTAAATAAAAACCTGCAAAAGCATCAGAGAGCTCCAAAGCAGACACTCCCAAAATCTGCACCTCCTGTCACAAACCAGACAACACATAAAACACACAATGTGCTGCACAATCACAGCCCTTAAGGTGAAATAACATACCTAACACACTAGTAATAGGTGACTCAATAGTCAGGCACACTGACGCCCCACTCATTAGGCTGGACAAGGAGAAGGTTACTGAGAGCTGCCTGTCGGGAGCCAGAATCCACCACATAACACAAGCACTCAGGTCACTCCAGAACAAGTACAAATTTGACTCTGTCATTGTTCATGTTGGTGTGAGTGACCTGTGCCATACCTCCCTGGACTACATGAAAAGAGACATGGAAGACCTCTCTTATGTAGCCCAGGCGGGTATGACCCTGACCCTGAGTAGCATCCTGCCCTCACCAAGAATGATACCTCAGTATAAAGAAAACATGATCAGTTTCAACAATTGGCTAAGCTTCTGGTGTCATTCAAAGGGGATCCAGTGTCTGTCAGCCTGGGAAGACATGCTTGACAAGCCACGTTGCTTCACAAGAGATGGCTTGCACCTGTCACCCCTTGGCTCTCAAATACTGGCCAAGGCTCTTGCTGTCCCCTTAGTGCCATTTTTAGGCAAGGCTCAAAATTCAAACCCACCTCCGTAAACAGCACAAGTAAAAAACAGACTGTTATGCTACTCAATGCCAGGAGTTTAAATCTCAAAATGCATGCGCTTGAAGCACTCCTAAGTTTGGAGAACGTCGACATCCATGCAGAAACTGAAACCTGGTTCAAGGCTCCAGAGAGCACTCCAGCACTACTGGGCTACAACTCATACCACACATTTCAGCCACAGAACACGGACCGAAACACAAAAGGAAGGGGTGTATCCATATTCATCAAGGATACTCACACCTCTAGGTTAGTGGCGCAGCACGATACCTCTGAGATCATCCATGTGCAACTAACATTGGGCAAATCTGCAATGCAAATTGTGGCCTGCTACATATAACGCTCCATGACCCAGGATCACCACTCTGCCTTTCTGGAGACACTGGAAAACATGAAGGTCCTACTGAACACCCTGATCTTGGGAGATTTCAATTACCCTACAATTAACTGGGAAAACTACTTGAGTACAAACTCCCAGGCTCAGCGCTTCCTGGAATTTATCAACTCAAATGCCCTGGATCAGCTGGTAAACTCCCCTACCAGAGGCCACAACATATTGGACCTGGTCATCACCAACATGGGCAACAGGTGCTCCATACCGGAGGTTAACCAGTCACTGGTTAGATCAGACCATAAACTAATCACCCTGGATGCCCACACCCCACCCCCACCCCCAACCAAGGAA
>NC_056747.1:1343273520-1343286020 GCF_019279795.1 Protopterus annectens
GCAGTTTTGTGGTTTCAGATTTAGGCTTTCACGGTTTGCTGGTTTCGGGTTTTTGGATTTTCTACTTTATGGGTTCGAGATTCTGAAATCCGAAAGTTCAAAATTTTGAGCTAATAAAGTGAAATATATATATATATATATATATATATATATATATATATATATAAATATATATATATATATATATATATATATATATATATATAGATAGATAGATATCTATATCTATCTATATATATATAGATAGATAGATATCTATATCTATCTAAAATATATATATATATAGATATCTATATCTATCTATATATCTATATCTATCTATCTATCCATATATATATATATATATAAATTTATATATAAAAGACGTGGTGGTGCAGCGGTAGCATTGTTACCTTACAGCAAGAGGTTCTCCAGTTCAATTCTCAGCTGGACCGCCTTCCGTGTGGAATCTGCATGTCCTCCCCACAGTCCACTGGCGTTTGAAAGACATGTGTAGAATGGGCGTGCCTTTGTTGAAGGTTGGGCGTCAAACTGGCACCTCGGCACCTGTAAAAAATCTACTACCAATCATTATTGGACTGGAGTTCTGGTGTGGTGACCCCTAACCGGGAAAAGCCAAAAGAAGAACATTAAATATGTATATCCTTTACAATCTGGACAATACTCCTGCACTAAAAAAACATTACCACCCCCTATAACAATCCTAGACCTCTTTGATCTTCTAACACATTGCGAGAGTTCAAACTATCAAAACTAATTACTCAGCCAGTGACTCTCTCTTTGCCAACTCTGCAAGTAGATCCTGGAACTCACTCCCAACTGATATTACTTTACTTAATATCCAGAGTCAATTTAAGATAAGACTCAAACAATATTTGAAACTAAATATATACATATACACACACACATATATATATATATATATATATATATATATATATATATATATGTATATATTATATACGTGTGTGTGTGTGTGTGTGTGTGTGTGTGTGTGTGTGTGTGTGTGTGTGTGTGTGTGTGTGTGTGTGTATATATATATATATATATATACACAGCTAGCCCTAATCGTTAGAAACCAGCAAAATATCTTCTGCAAAAAAAGTGTGTCCCTCAATGCCACTTTCGAATCAGAAAAGAGGTTGCAGTCACACACCCTCAATGCACCCCCAGGCCTCCACCATTGCAAGAAATTCCACTGGTACGATTTTGTCATTCAAACCCCCAAGGTCACCACCCCACAGTTAGTTATTCACATAAAAGACTATTTAAACTGTGAGACTCCCAACATGATTTACATTGCAGTATGTTTCCAACATGAAGCATACGGCATTGGAAATCCACAAGACTACTTAGGATCTGGATAACACAACATGTGGGATCCATCAGAAAGTGAGACCCCTACAACGCACTAGCCAGGCATAGTAGGACCTGCTCCCAGTTCTCCAGATGCAGATTTGCAGCAATTGAGAAAGTCACAGCTCCCTTAGGGATTACCATCGCTGTTTGGAACACAGACAGCTTACTGTTAGTTACATAGTTAAAATGGCAGACACAATTGCGAGAAGACACACTCCTAGGACTAAATGAAAACCTGAAGACACACTCCTAGGACTAAATGAAAACCTGAGCATTTCTAGTGTCCTTAAATGGCTTAGGTAACTCCCTAACCCATCCCGTGCTCACCACACCAGTTAAATAATAAGCCTCGTTTCATGGATTAGGGAACTCCTTAACCCATCCCCCGCTAACCACACCAGCTAAACAATAAGCCTCGTTTCATGGATTAGGGAATTCCGTAACCCATTATCCACTCACCGCACTAGCTGAACAATAGGTCCAGGTTCATGGATTAGGGAACTCCTTAACCCATCCCTCGCTCACCACACCAGTTATATAATAAGCCTAGGTTCATGGACTCGGTAACTCCTTAATCCATCACCCGCTCACCAAACCAGTTAAACATTAGGCCTAGGTTCATGGACTCGGTAACTCCTTAATCCATCACCCGCTCACCAAACCAGTTAAACATTATGCCTAGGTTCATGGGTTAGGGAACTCCTTACCCATTCCCACTCTCCACATCAGTTAAATAATAACCATAGGTTCATGAATTAGGAAACTCCTTAACCCATCCCCCGCTCACCACACCAGTTAAATAATAACCATAGGTTCATGAATTAGGAAACTCCTTAACCCATCCCCCGCTCACCACACCAGTTAAATAATAAGCCTAGGTTCATGGACTCGGTAACTCCTTAATCCATCACCCGCTCACCAAACCAGTTAAACATTAGGCCTAGGTTCATGGATTAGGGAACTCCTTACCCATTCCCACTCTCCACATCAGTTAAACAATAAGCCTCGTTTCATGGATTAGAGAGCTCCTTATCCCATTCCCCGCTCACCACACCAGTTATATAATAAGCCTAGGTTCATGGACTCGGTAACTCCTTAATCCATCACCCGCTCACCAAACCAGTTAAACATTAGGCCTAGGTTCATGGATTAGGGAACTCCTTACCCCATCCCTCGCTCACCACACCAGTTATATAATAAGCCTAGGTTCATGGACTCGGTAACTCCTTAATCCATCACCCGCTCACCAAACCAGTTAAACATTAGGCCTAGGTTCATGGGTTAGGGAACTCCTTACCCATTCCCACTCTCCACATCAGTTAAACAATAAGCCTCGTTTCATGGATTAGAGAGCTCCTTATCCCATTCCCCGCTCACCACACCAGTTAAATAATAATCATAGGTTCATGAATTAGGAAACTCCTTAACCCATCCCCCGCTCACCAAACCAGATGAACAACAAGCCTAGGTTCATGGATTCGGGAACTCCTTAACCCATCTCCCGCTTATCACACCAGTTAACAATAAGCCTAGGTTCATTTTATGTTATTTTCTGATGAAGTTCATCTGAAACTTTACAATGAATAAAAGTGCTCAAAATCCGATTTAAATGACTAAAAGACTGACCAAAACACCAAAAATAGCCTAGCATATATGTTCCTTCCAAAATAGCAAGTTTCTACGTTTTTAAATAGTTGTTTATACTTTTGTGCTAGTGCCATTATGATATATACATATGTACATACATACATATAGAAACATGTACATACATATATATATATATATATATATATATATATATATATATATATATATATGTATGTATGTATATGTGTATATATAGGTTAATAGGTTCATAGTTAGGTACTAGGCTATTGGCCCTGGGGCCTATACAAGCCCAGCCAAAAAAGTACCCTGGCTTTTGCCACCCAAGAAAATTATTTTCCTGTGCCACTGTCGAGCAGAGCCACAGAGGTAATCCCCGGGGTGAATTTCCTATTTCCTATCCAATCATCAAGATTTTTCTTGAAGAGTGCTAATGAGGAGCTGTGTTTGATATAGACAGGTAGTTTATTCCAGAGTATGGGAAGTCTCTGGGACAGGAAATCTATCCCTCCAGCATGTTCTGTTTATTGTGGTGACAAGGATTAGGTCCCTAGAGCGTGTAGCTCGGAGGGACTGGGATTTCTTTAAGTGGAGCATGTCCAACAGCTCTGGGTTTGACATAGCTTTGTATGTTAGGCAGAGATCACCTCTGAGTATGCGATATGCGATGGAGTAAAGCTGGAGTTTTTTGAGACGGTCTGCGTAGGTTATCTGTTTGAGGCCAGTAATCCTCTTTGTGAGGTATTTCTGTGGCCTTTCCACTTGTTGCAGATGTCTTGTGAAGTACATACCAAAAGGGGCATTGTACTCTATAAATGGGTCTAATGAGTGATGAGTAGAGGGGAACAATGACCTCTTTTTTTCTGGCTGAGAAACGTTTTGTGATGAGGTATGCCATGTAGAAGGATTTCCTGACTACTGTGGCGATGTGATTATCAAAGGAGATATTACTGTCCATCTGTGTCCCAAGGTCTCTTATCACACTTTCGGTGTTAAGTATACTAGAGCCTATGTTGTAGTTCATGGGTACAGAGTTTTTACCAAAAGGGATGACAATGCACTTTTTGTCACTGAGCTCGAGGCCATGGCTTTGACACCAGGTATCTGTCTCAGTGAGGGGTGTGGATAAGTTGATCCAGAGCATTGGAGTTTATGAATTCCAGAAATAGTTGAGCAAAGGAGTTGGTACATTAGTAGTTTTCCCCAGTTAATGGTGGGGTAGTTGAAATCGCCCATTATTAGGGTGTTTGGTTAAACCCTAATATTTTCCAGTACATCAAGAAAAGAGGAGTGGGAATCCTGGGGCATGATGGTTGATCTGTAGCAAGCTACAATTTGGATTGCAGTTTTGCCCAGAGTTAGTTGCACTTGGATAACCTTGGCTGCATTATGCTAAGCAACCAGCCTGGAGGTGTGTATATCCTTAATGAATATGGACACACCTCTGCCTTTGGTGTTCTGGTCCAGGATACATGGTCGAAAAGTGTGGTATGGGTTACAGCCTGGTAGTGCAGGGGTGCTCTTTGGAGCCTTGAACCATGTCTCAGTCATTGCACAGATATCGATGTTCTCCATTTTAAGGAGTGCCTCAAGTGAGTGGATTTTGAGATTTAGACTTCTAGCATTGAGTAGCATCATCCTCAGTTTTTGCTTGCCTGTTCCTGTTATGGTGGTGAATTTGTCATTTGAATCTTGCCTAAAAAAGGCACTATAGGGGCAGCAAGAAACCTTAGCCAGTATCCGGAATCCCAGAGGTGACAGGTGCAGGCCATCTCTGGCAAAGCATCGTGGTTTGTCGACCATGTCATCCCAGGCAGACAGATACTGGATCACCTCAGAATGATACCAGAAACTTAGCCAATTGTTGAAGTCAATAATTTTGTCCTTGTACTGCGGTATCATTCTGGGTGATGGCAGAATGCTACTCAGGGCTAGGGTCATACCTGCAGGGGCTACAAGATCGGAGAGCTCTTCCATGTCTCTTTTCATGTAGTCCAGGGAGGTACGTCTCAGGTCATTCACACCAACATGGACAATGACAGAGTCATATTTGTACTTGTTGTGGAGTGACCTGAGTGTGTGGGTTATGTGGTGGATACTGGCACCAGACAGACCGCTGAAAGTAACCTTCTCCTTGTTTAGCCTGGACAGTGTGACATCAGTGTGCCTGACTATAGAGTCACCTATGACTAGTGTGTTGGCTACGTTGTTTTGCCTTATTGGCTGTGGTTGAGGGCACACTGAGTCTGCAGCTATGTGTCATGTGGGTTGTGTTGGGGGGTGGAGGTTGCTTGCATTTCTGCTTTGGAGGTCTCTGTTGCTTGAGCAGATTACTACAGAGAGCCTCCGCAAATGTTTTTGTGTTTATATGTGTGGATTTTGGTTGTGATGAGTGTGGTGTGGTGCAAGTGTTTACCTTCTCCTCTTGACTGTCAAGTTCAGTCTTGATTGGAGAGAACTTTACCTATAGTTTGGCTTGATAAGTGCAACTCTAACAGGTTGTAGTGTTGGGTGGTAGGAGGAAAAGGGTTGTCTGTGTACATGAGGCAATTTCTACATTGCCCCAAGATGCCAGATACATCAGATAGACAGGAAAGAACAATGGGAGCTGACCCTTGGACATGCCTGAATTTTTATTTTCCTCTAGATAAGTGAGGAAAGTGAGTACAAGAGCTGTTTTTCTCTAAGCAAGTGAGGAAAGTAAGTACCAAAACTATTTTCCTCTAGGTAATGAGGACGGTTTAGTGCTGGAGTAATTAGTAGGTTATTTAGTGCTTACAAGTTCTGAGCAAGTGCTGATCACAAATAAGCAAATTCAAGTGCTAAAACTAAGAATCTGTATCTGGTTTAAACTAGTTACAGGAAAGGGGGAAACAAGTGCAAATGCGGGCTTTTAAATCAGAAAGGTGAGAGAGATGGAAAACCTGCCCAAACAGCCAATAACTACAATTTCTGGGCCAGAACCACTCCTTATGTGGTAGATAGGTTACCTAGTACTTACCACTCCCACTAATAAGCTAGAAGGCTTCCCTTCAACACAGAAAGCTTGGGGGGGCTCAGAAGGTTACATACAGTCCTGGCTACAGCAAATCTGAATCTGGACTACACTAGTTATAGAAAAGGTATGTATGTATGTGTATATATATATATATATATATATATATATATATATATATATATATATATATATATATATATATATATATATATATATACACACACACACACACACACACACACACACACACACACACACACACACACACACACACACACACACATACAGAAAAGTAGCTAAAACAGCAGTCAAAACACTTCAAATGCAATGCAAGCTAGCACACTTGAGTATGTATCAATGTTAGACCAAACAGTTTAAAAAATGCAGTTAAATTAAAAATGACTAAAAACAAGTGCCGAAGAAGTCTATTAAGTAGAATGAGGTAAGGAGATGGGAATGGGGGGAGTGTCCCAGATCAAATCTACAGTGGGGGCGGGCAACTGCAAAAGCCTCCAAATTTAAACAACAACACAGGAATAGGGAGGGTGGGTATGAGAAAACCAACACCTTCAGCAGAGATCTGAGAAACTATACAGTAAAGCAAAAATAACAGTGCACAACTCTGAAGTCAGCCAGCAATGATATAAAATTAGTCAAGCAACAATTACCAGTACACAACTCTAAAGTGCCAGAAAAATATACTCAGTTCTGTATATCTCCAGATAGTTTGAAGAGCACTATGTCAGGACACAGGAAGGCTCCAGCAATGATATTGTGAAAAATTGAAAGGCTGCCAGCCTAGCTAGATAGAATTTTGTAGATAATTCTATGCCATTTGTAAATATTAATGTAATCCACAGGGTGTTTTCACAAATGTAAGAAAACTGTATTAAATGTTAAACTTAAAAAATGTAACAGTACCCCCTGCTGGAAGAAAGCTGTTAAGTAAAACATTACAAGTGTGTTTGATCCCAAAGCTGGGAGACAAGATGCCTGGGCCAAGACATTCTTTCTGTTGTATTGGGACAAGAGTTAATTGATAGATTTTGCATGTATACGGTCTTTTATTGCTGTAGTTTCTTTGCCAGGTGCAAGCTTACTAAGAAATGTAAATTTAGAGTTTCTGTGAGCCTGGGAAACAAATTCAGAACTGTTAAGAATGATGTAATCTGAAATGAGTCAGCAGTGATGTATTATCAATTTAACAGACCTCAGAGAGAAAGAGATAGCATTTTGCATTTGTCTTCAGAACTGACAACTCAGCGGCACTTGCTTGCTCTGTATGTAAGTAGGATCGTAGACGTAGAGTATTCCTCAGAGATAAACAGAAATAGTAAGATTAGACTAGCTGTTTTCTACATTTATGTCAGGCTGTCCTATAATGTTGTTTTAAAGTTCTGTGTCTATACTCTTGAGAAGCAGTGTGTGGAATTCATGAGATTTGTCTGGTGTTATTATTTATTATTAAATATTAACCTTTCAGCTGTGGCTATTTTGTGTAGGGATACTTTAAGCTCTAGATTACTTGCATGTATTTATTGATACTATACTAAGCCACTAGAATAGGCCTTAAAAGTTCTGGTCACACTTACTATTTGGATAATAATATTGCACAGTAAAATTGGACACCCTTTGGTAAGGGCCTCATTAGTAGCTGATATTAGTGGTTGGTGGCAGTAATTACTACCTTATAGTATGGGCCTAAAGGGTGCACAACTGGACAGCCTGTTCTAGCCTTCCCCGGGAGTGTCTGTGTGTTTGTAAAGTCAAATGTTACAGTGTGTGTGTCAGCTACTTGGGCAGGGACACGAAGCACTGGTTGGACAGCAGTAAATATTTACATACCGGATCGATCGAGCCTGGGTTAACAACGACCGCCACCAGTACTGTTAGCCAACAGGGTGCTGGCAGAAATTGGGCTACTGTTGGCCGAAGGAGGAGAAGAGACCAAAGGCATGGCCAAAGGCGGGAAGAGAGGAGAAAGGCTAGGACTGTGGTAGTGAGGGTCGGAACTTTGAATGTTGGCAGTATGACTGGTATAGGGAGAGAGCTAGCTGATATGATGGACAGAAGAAAGGTTGGTATATTATGTGTGCAAGAGACCAGATGGAAGGGGAGTAAGGCTAGGTGTATCGGAGGTGAGGTCAACTTGTTTTATCATGGTGTGGATAGGAGGAGAAATGGCATAGGAGTTATCCTGAAGGAACAGTATGCTAAGAGTGTTTTGGAGGTGAAAAGAGTGTCAGATAAAGTGATGTTTATGAAGCTGGAAATTGATGGTGTAATGATGAATGCTGTTAGTGGAGGAATATGCACACAGGTGGATTACATCTTATGTAGGAGGGCCAGTCTGAAGGAGATTGGAGACTGTAAAGTGGTGACCGGGGAAAGTGTAGTTAGGCAGCATAGGATGGTGGTTTGTAGGATGAGGTTGGTGATCAAGGAGGAGGAATGTGAGGGCAACACCAAGGATAAAATGGTGGAAAATGGAAAAGGGTAATTGCGAGGTGGAGTTCATGGATAAGATAAGACAGGCACTGGCTGGCAGTGAAAAGTTACCAAACAGCTGGAAATCTACAGCAGAGCTAGTAAGGGAGATGGCTAGAAAGGTGCTTGGTATGACATCTGGACAGAGGAAAGACAACAAGGAGACATGGTGGTGGGATGAGGAAGTACAGGAGAGTATACAGAGAAAGAGGTTGGCAAAGAAGAAGTGGGATTGTCAGAGAGATGAAGAAAGTAGACAGGAGTATAAGGAGATGAGGTGCATGGCAAAGAAAGAGGTGGTGAAGGCTAAGGATAAGGCATATGAAGAGTTGTATGAAAGGTTGGACACTAAAGAGGGAGAAAAGGACCTGTACCGATTGGCTAAACAGAGGGACCGAGCTAGGAAAGATGTGCAGCAGGTAAGGGTGATAAAGGATAATAAGGGAAATATACTCACAAGTGAGGAGAGTGTGTTGAGCAGATGGAAAGAGTACTTTGAGGGGCTGATAAATGAAGACAATGAGAGGGAGAGAAGGTTGGATGATGTGGGGATAGTGAAACATGAAGTGCAATGGATTAGCAAGGAGGAAGTAAGGATAAGTATGAAGAAGTTGAAGAATGGAAAGGTTGTTGGTCCAGATGACATACCTGTGGAAGCATGGAGATGTTTAGGTTAAATGGCAATGGAGTTTCTAACTAGATTGTTTAATGAAATCTTGGAAAGTGAGAGGATGCCTGAGGAATGGAGAAAAAGTGTTTTGGTACCGATTTTTAAGAATAAGGGTGATGTGCAGAGCTGTAGTAACTACAGAAGGATTCAATTGATCAGTCGCAGCATGAAGTTATGGGAAAGAGTAGTGGAAGCTAGGCTAAGAAGGGGCATGATGATTAGTGATCAGCAGTATGGTTTCATGCCAGGAAAGAGCACTACAGATGCGATGTTGCTCTGAGAGTGATGATGGAGAAGTACAGAGGATGTCAGAAGGAGTTGCATTGTGTTTTTGTAGACTTAGAGAAAGCATATGACACGGTGCCTAGAGAGGAGTTGTGGTATTGTATGAGGAAGTCGGAAATGTCAGAGAAGTATTTAAGAGTGGTACAGGATATGTACGAGGGTAGTGTGACAGTGGTGAGGTCTGCGGTGGGAGTGACAGATGCGTTTAAGGTGGAGGTTGGATTACATCAAGGATCAGCTCTGAGCCCTTTCTTATTTACAATAGTGATGGACAGGTTGACAGACGAGATCAGACAGGAGTCTCCGTGGACTATGATGTTTGCAGATGACACAGTGATCTGCATTGAGGAGGAGACCCTGGAGAGATATGCTCTAGAGAGAAGAGGAATGAAGGTCAGCCGGACTAAGACAGAATATATGTGTGTGAATGAGAGGGAGGATAGAGGAATGATGAGGATGCAAAGAACAGAGGTGACTAAGGTGGATGAGTTTAAATACTTAGGATCAATAGTTCAGAGTAATGGTGACTGTGGAAAAGAGGTGAAGAAGAGAGTACAGGCAGGATGGATTGGGTGGAGAAGACTGTCAGGAGTGATTTGTGACAGACGAGTACAAGTAAGAGTGAAAGGGAAGGTCTACAAGAGGGTAGTGAGACCAACTATGCTATATGGTTTGGAGACAGTGGCATTGAAAAAAGGGCAGGAGTTAGAGCTGGATGTCGTAGAGTTAAAGATGTTAAGATTTGCACTGGGTGTGACGAGGGTGGACAGGATCAGGAATAAGTATATTAGAGGGTCATTCCAAGTTGGAAGGTTTGGAGACAAAGCCAGAGAGGCAAGATTACGTTGATTTGGACATGTGCTGAGGAGGGATGCTGTGTATATTGGGAAAAAGATGTTAAGGATGAAGCTACCAGGTAACAGGAAAAGAGGAAGGCCTAAGATAAGGTTTATGGATGTGGTGAGAGAGGACATGCAGGTGGTTGATGTGACAAGAGTAAGATGCAGAGGACAGGAAGAAATGGAAACAGATGATCCGCTGTGGCGACCCCTAACAGGAAAAGCCAAAAGAAGATGATGTATATATATATGTATATATATATATATATATATATATATATATATATATATATAAAATATATACACACACACACACACATATATAGATATATATATATATAAATAAATTGAATATATGTGGATATAGAAATGCATAGATATAGACAGACACACACACACACACACACACACACAGATAATGAAAACATTACTATTTTGCACAGTTGTTCAGTATCTTTTTGCAATACTATAAACTTTATTAAGAAATCAAGGTGGTAATGTAACACAGAATTACACCAATCTACCAGAACCCACAGAGGTTAAGTCTGCCTTCCCTGTTGCTTCGCAAACAGGAACAAATGCACTTTCTCATGGAATGAATTTAAAAAATATTGCTAATATGGTGTGTCAACATGAATTAGTTACCATTAAAATTAGAACAGATAAAAATACTTATTATAATAATTGCTTAAAAATAAATTTATTAGGGAAATTGTGCACTAAAATAATAATTAAACAAAAAAAAACCCCAGAAAAAATCCTGTTTGCTAGTTTCCTGCCTTTTTCTATACCTAGAATAGTCTGGATCTCAGATTTGCTTATTTCAGGACTTTATTGTGGGTTTCTAAGTTGTCCAGACTTTGCTGTGGTAGAGGGAAGTTGTTCTGCTCATCAGTGGAAATGGTAAGCACTGAGCAGTCAGTCACTAGAGGAGTGGTTTCCAGCTCTGAAATTGTACTATTGGCCATTTTGGGATGCTTTCTATCCCTTTCAAATTTCGGTTTGCGCATAGTGCAGCGCCGCTAAGCAAGCATAAGCTATTACCGGAGCCAGAAAGTCTGCTCTTCAAATCTTCCCTTAGACCTTGCCAGTTTTTCAACCTTTAGCACTCAACCCAGATTCTTTAAGCTCAGCACTTGTTTAGAATTCCCAGCAGCACTATGTAGCCTATATATTGCTAACAGCACTCAACTTCCCTTATTAGGAAGGAAGAAAACAGTTTCACCTGTCCAGGCATGTCTAAAGGTCAGCTCCCAGTGTTTTCTACTGTCTACCTGATGAACTTGGGCAGAATGAGGCAATGTAACAATTGCTTCATGTACTCAGACAACCCTCTCCTCTTATTCCCCCAACACCATGACTTGTGAGAGATACACCTATATAGCCAGACTGGAAGCCAAGCACTCTCCAGACAAGACTGGACTAGCCAGTCAAGAGGAGATGGTAAACAACTGCACCGCACCACTCTCGCCACATAGTCCTTTAAAACATACACCACCACAACCCTCACATAGTAACATAAAACACACACCTATATTCACAGAGGCTCTTAATAAAAAACTGGCCAAACAACAGAGACCTCCGAAGCTGAAACACAAGTTACCACCACCTACCAACACTAACGAAGAGACACATAACTGACACAAATAGTTTGCCACTCAACAACAGCCCCCAAGGCAAAGCAGCATGCCCAATACACCAGTCATAGATGACTCAATAATAAGGCACACTGATGTCCCACTTACCAGGCTGAACAAGGAGAAAATTACAGTCAGCTGCCTGTTGGGCGCCCTGATCCGCCACATAATGCATGCACTTAGGTCACTCCACATCAAGTACAAATATGACTCTGTCATTGTCCATGTTGGAGTGAATGACCTAAGACATACCTCCCTGGACTACATGAAAAGAGACATGGAGGAGCTCTCAGATCTTGTAACCCAGAGGCAGGTATGACCCTAACCCTGAGTAGCATCCTATAGTCACCCAGAATGATAGCACAGTACAAGAAGAAAATGATTGACTTCAATTATTGGCCAAGTTTCTGTCTTCTAGGGGAATCTAGTATCTGTCTGCCTGGGATGATATGATCAACAGGCCATGATGCTTCACCAGAGATGGCCTGCACCTGTCGCCCTTAGGATTCTGGTTACTGCCTAAGGCTCTAACCACCCGTATAGTTCCTTTTTTAGGCAAGGTACAAATAAAAAAACTACCACCATAACAGCTACAAGCAAACAAAATTTGAGGGTAATGC
>NC_056747.1:1343301020-1343407953 GCF_019279795.1 Protopterus annectens
GGTCCAGCTGGTGAATCTGGGAATCTTGAGGCAATGTTACAACTGCCTCAGGTAAACAGACAACCCTCTCCTCCTCCCAACAAATTCCAAACACATGTGAGAGATGCAACCATATAGCCAAACTGGAGGCTAAGCTCTCTCAACTCAGTACTGGCGTAACCAGTCAGGAGGAGAAGGAAACTACACTCACTACCATTCCAGTCTCACATAGACCTACCACAACAGCAAACCAAACACAAACACACAAAAACATATTCGGAGGCTCTAAATAAAAATCTGCCTAAGCAGCAGAGACCTCCAAAGCAGACAGCCAAGCAACCGCTACCCCAAAACAAAACACGAGCAACACACAGCTCACAAAGCCAGTGTGCTGAACAGTCACAGCCCTTAAGGCTGAACAACACACCTGATACACTTGTAATAGGTGACTATCGTCAGGCACACTGATGTCCCGCTCACAAGGCTGAACAAGGAGAAGGTCACGGTGAGCTGCCTGTCAGGCGCTAGGATCCGCCACATAACACAAGCACTCAGGTCACTCCAAGGCAAGTACAAATATGACTCAGTCATTGTCCATGCTGGTGTGAATGACCTGAGACATACCTCCCTAGACTACATGAAAAGAGACATAGAGGAGCTCTTTGAGCATGTAGCCCAGGCCGGTATGACCCTGACCTTGAGTAGCATCTTACCCTCACCAAGAATGATGCCACAATATGAAGACAAGATGATCAATTTCAACAACTGGCTTACGTATTGGTGTCATTCAAAGGGGATCCAATGCCTGTCAGCATGGGATGACATGCTCCACAAGCCATGATACTTTCGCTAGGGACGGCTTGCACCTGTCACCCCTGGGCTTTCGGATATTGGCAAAGGCTCTTGCCACCCCCATAGTGCCTTTTTTAGGCAAGGCTCAAAAGACAAACCCACCTCCATAGGTATCACAAAGGATAAGAAATTAAGAGTAATGCTACTCAATGCCAGAAGTCTAAACCTCAAGATGCATGCACTCGAAACTCTCCTTAGCATGGAAAACATCGATATCTGTGAAGCAACAGAAATCTGGTTCAAGGCTCCCGAGAGCACCCCAGCACTTCCAGGTTATACCTCATACCATGCTTTTCGGCCCCAAAACTTGGACCGAACCACAAAAGGAGGGGGAGTATCAATATTCGTCAAAGATACCCACACCTCCAGGTTGGTGGCACAGCATGAAGCATCAGAGAATATCCATGTGCAACTAACAGTGGGTAAAACTGCCTTCCAGTTTATAGCCTGCTACAGACCACCCTCCTAAACCCAGGAACCCCACTCAGCCTTCCTGAAAACACTGGAAAATATGAAGGTCTCTCCAAACACCATTATATTGGGAAACTTCAACTACACAAACACAGACTGGGAGCATTACTCTAGCTCTAACACCCTAGCCCAAAGGTTCCTAGAATTTATAAACTCAAATGCTATGGAACAACAATGCTTTGTTAAGGGCAGATCCTGCCTCTTAAACCTGGTCAATTTCTTTGAAACAGTCACCAAGGCCATTGACAAGGGGAAGGTGGTCCACACAGCCTACCTGGACCTCGCAAAAGCCTTCGATACAATACCCCACTCGGGCATTATAGATAAGCTCACCAGCTTAAATATAAACCCCTATGTCACTAGATGGGTTGCAAACAGGCTCAAGGACAGAACCAACATGGTTAGAATAGCTGGAGCCATGTCAGACTCCAAACCAGTTACAAGTGGCATCCCACAAGGCTCAGTCTTGGGACCTCTCTTGTTCTGTATATAATTCTCTGAGGTACAGGCCAACATGGAAGGACTGTGGCTGACCAAGTTCGCAGATGACTGCAAACTGGGCACCATAATAGACTCTCCAGCTGACACAAGCATCCTCCAAAAGGGCGTCATAGAAACAGACAACTGGTGCCAGAGCCATGGCCTCAAGCTAAACGCCAAAAAGTGTATAGTCATCCCCTTTGGCAAAAACAAAGTGCCCACAAATTACCACATAGGTGGTAATCCATTAAGTACAGAAGAAGTAATTAGGGACCTGGGGACCCAAGTTGATAGCAATCTCTCATTTGACAACCACGTGGCCAAAGAGGTTAGAAAAACATTTTATATAGCCCACCTAATCATGAAAGGATTCACATCTAGATCAGGGGAGGTCATCGTGCCTCTTTACTCATCCCTCATCAGGCCCATAATTGAGTACAATGCCCCTTTTGGGATGTACCTTACCAGACACCTGCAGCAACTGGAAAGACCCCAAAAGTACCTCACCAAGAGGATCAAGGGGCTCAAACAGATGCCGTATACTGCCCGGTTAAAGAAACTCCAGCACTACTCAGTGGCATACCGCCTGCTCAGAGGCGATCTGTGCCTGACTTATAAAGCCATGTCCAACCCGGAATTAATGGACATGCTGCACCTCAGAAAATCCAAATCCCATCGAGCTACGCGCTCGAGGGACTTAAACCTCAGCACTGAAATAAATAGGACATGCTGGAGGGAAAGATTCATAACCCAGAGGCTCCCTTCACTCTGGAATAAAATCCCAGTCCAGGTTAGGCAGAGTCCCTCATTGACTCTCTTCAAGAGGAATCTTGATGAGTGGATGGGAGATCGTAGGTTTACCCCGGGTATCACTTCTGTGTCACTGTTAGACAGAAGCACAGTATACTAACCTCGAAAAAGGGCATAGCAAAATTAATTTAAAATGGGTGGCGAAAGCCATACACACTCTGGCTAGGCTTATAAATGCCCTAGGGCAGATAGCCTAGTATGAACCTATGAACTTGTTACCACTCCCACAAGAGGGGAAAACATACTGGACCTGATCATCACCAACATGGGGACTTGATGCTCCAGACCAGAAGTGTATCCCTCACTGGTAAGATCAGACCATAAACTAATCTCGCTGGATATTCACATCCCGACCCCACCCCCGCCCAGAAAACAACAGTGAAAAATTCTTGAAAGTAAATTTCACACTCCTCAAAACTGAGGTGGAATCCTTCAAAGCCCCCGGGCCTGTGGAAAATATGGCCCAGACTGCAGAACCCTTTATAAACGCATTCTATGAACACCTTCAGGAATGCATGGATCATGCAATCCCAAATAAAGCCAAGACCCAATCCTCCAAAGGCAGACGTCCTGTCTGGTGGACCCCAGCCATAAACAAACAATACAATAGAAGGAGGAAGCCACTACATGATAGAGCAAAATCCCAAAAAGGGAAGGCATCTCTGATCAGTATTAGCAAAAAAACTATGGGTACTCATAAAATTGTCTAAGGCCAGCTTCGAGAGAAAAATTGCACAGGACACTAAGGATAATCACAAGGCTTTCTTTAGTTATGTTAAGAACCTGGGTGGGAATTCCCAGATATGCTCAGAATTAGTCCAAAATGACAAAAAATACACTGAACCCACAGACATTGCCAACATCCTAGCAGACAGGTTCAGCGGAAACTCCCCCCCCCCCCACCAAAAGTGTAAATATCTATTCCAGCAGAGTGCTGCCCCCCTGACATCTCAGATGCTCAGGTAAGAGCCGCCCTCTCCAAAGCAAAAAACACAGCATCAATGGGACCAGATGGTGTCCAGGGCTGCATCCTACATGAACTCCAAGAAAAGCTAAACCCAAACATAAAACTACTGTTCAATCTCAGCCTTACTACTGGATATGTACCCAAAGAGTGGTTTACAGCAACAGTGGTCCCTCTCCACAAAGGTGGTGCCACAACGGATTCTGGAAACTATCACCCCATAAGCCTGACTAGCTTGGTCTGCAAAGCTATGGAAAGGATCGTCATGGACCTCAAATTATATTGGGGACCTACAGACACTGGATCCTACCCAGTTCGGCTTTGTTAAGGGCAGATCCTGCCTCTCAAACCTGGTTGATTTCTTTGAAACAAACAAGTCACCAAGGCCATTGATGAGGGGAAGGTGTTCCACACAGCCTACATGGACCTCGCAAAAGCCTTCGATACAATACCCCACTCAGGCATTATAGATAAGCCCACCAGCTTAAATATAAACCCCTATGTTACTAGATGGGTTGCAAACTGGCTCAAGGACAGAACCCACATGGTAAGAATTGCTGGAGCCATGTCAGACTCCAAACCAATTACAAGTGGAATCCCACAAGGCTCAGTCCTGGGACCTCTCTAGTTTGGTATATATTTCTCAGAAGTACAGGCCAACACCGAAGGACAGTGGCTGACCAAGTTCGCAGATGACTGCAAACTGGGCACCATAATGGGCTCTCCAGCCGACAGAAGCATCCTCCAAAACGGCCTCATAGAAACAGACAACTGGTGCCAGAGCCATGGCCTCAAGCTAAACGCCAAAAAGTGTATAGTCATCCCCTTTGGCAAAAACAAAGTGCCCACAAATTACCACATAGGTGGTAATCCATTAAGTACGGAAGAAGTATTTAGGGACCTGGGGACCCAAGTTGATACCAATCTCTCATTTGACAACCACGTGGCCAAAGTGGTTTGAAAAACATTTTATATAGCCCACCTAATCATGAGGGGATTCACATCTAGATCAGGGGAGGTCATCGTGCCTCTTTATTCATCCCTCATCAGGCCCATAATTGAGTACAATGCCCCTTTTTGGATGTACCTTACCAGACACCTGCAACTGGAAAGGCACCAAAAGTACCTCACCAAGAGGATCAAAGGGCTCAAACAGATGCCATATGCTGCCCGGTTAAAGAAACTCCAGCTCTACTCAATGGCATACCACCTGCTCAGATGCGATCTGTGCCTGACGTATAAAGCCATGTACAACCCGGAATTAATGGACATGCTGCACCTCAGAAAATTCAAATCCCATCAAGCTACGCGCTCGAGAGAGTTTAACCTCAGCACTGAAATAAATAGGACATGCTGGAGGGACAGATTCATAACCCAGAGGCTCCCTTCACTCTGGAATAAAATCCCAGTCCAGGTTAGGCAGAGTCCCACATTGACTCTCTTCAAGAGGAATCTTGATGAGTGGATGGGAGATCGTAGGTTTACCCCTGGTATCACTTCTGTATCACTGTTAGACAAAGGCACAGTATACTAACCTCAAAAAAGGGCAAAGCAAAATTAATTTAAAACGGGTGGCGAAAACCAAACACACTCTGGCTAGGCTTATAAATTCCCAAACCATAGCACCACCACTGCCTTACTCTCCTTTACTAACACTATCCTTCAGCATAAAAACAATGGCTATCTCTCCTCTGCTACTTTCCTAGACCTATCTAAAGCATCTGACATGGTCCCACACAAACAACTTCTCTGTCCTCAATAACCTATCCTTCTCACAATCAGTCACCAACTGGTTTCAGAGTTACCTGTCTGACCGCCAACAATCCATTGTATGGCAGAATGACATATCTCCCCAACTACCTGTCTCCATAGGGGTTCCCCAAGGATCCATCCTTGGACCGCTACTTTTCTCTGTTTACACCAATGATCTAGCCTCTGCCACCACACATGGCACACTCATACAATATGCAGATGACTCAACCATCATCTGCTCAGCCCATTCCCTACCCAAACTGCAAAAAGTCACACAGGAAGCCTTTTTCTCTGTTGAAACATGGTTATCCGATGCCCAATTAATACTCAACCCAAACAAAACTAAACTACTCATCTTCCAACCCACCAAACATACTCAAAACAACTCTCACTTAACATCACAGCAAAAGACAGCACCACTATATGCCCAACTGAATACACCAAATTGCTAGGAGTGGAAATAGACAAACTAAAATTTGACATTCACATATCCATGACCACAAAAAAAGTCCACAAAAAACTAGGAGCATTATACAGAAATAAACAATTTCTCACCAAAGCAGCAAAGATTTCAATAGCAAATTCCCACCTTATCTCCACCCTACTTTATGCCTCTCCAGTATATACCAACCTAAGGCAATGTGATCTAAACAAGCTAGAGACCTGCTACAACAAAATCGCCAAATTCGCCACAGGGGCATCCTACCATAGTCACCACTGTCTCTCACTTGCTGAACTGGGCTGGCTTGAACTCCCTCACCTCCTTCAGTGGTATCAACTCTCACTCACCCACAAACTAGTAAACCATCCACTAAATGTCCCATCCCTCCAGAATTTACTCCAACCCTATCGCACCACCAGACCACTAAGATCCAGCAACAAAAATCACTTGCTGATCACTAAAGCCAATAACTCTGCTGGTGAAGCACTATTCTCTTGCGCCATAGCCAAATTATGGAACTCACTCCCACCCACAATTACCTCCATACCATCATGCACCAACTTCAAAACTTTATTAAAAGCACCTAAAACATGCTGGCTATGCCCTTGCAACTCCCACTCTAATATCATCCACCCCATCCAACTACTACCTTTCTTTCACCTCCACTAACTACCTTGATGATAGCAAGCTCAGATGCTCATAAGCTTAGTACTTATTATACAGCAAGAACTTCTCATTGTTACATTTGTTAATGCCTGTTATGTACTTAACAGATAAAGATTCTAGTTGTCTACTGATGTACTATGTTCTTCATCTGTAAATATGTTGTAAGTAATTTCTATGTTAAATTGTTAATCGCTATGTAATCCAATGTAACTACTGTCTGTTTATTTTACTGTGGAGCTTTTCTCCCCAGGCCTCCGCTGAAAATGGACCCACGTCCAGTCGGACACTCCCTGTCAACAAATTTAAATAAATAAAATAAATAAATAAATAAAAATACCACTGTCTTATCTGTGCTTAGTTTCATCCCATGTGCCTTCAGATTTGCATTCCATTCGTTTGCTGAAGTTCTAGATCAGAGTCTGCCTGTACTGCCACATTGTCTGCATACAGCAGCTTTGTTGCTCTGACCCCTCCAACCTGTTTGCTGATGTAGTCCATTACCAGTGTGAACAGCAGCAGGCTCAGAGCTGAACCCTGGTGTACACCCACTCCCACTGGGAACCCCTCAGTGAGGCCAAACACTGTTCGTACTTGACTCACTGGGTCCTTGTACATAGCCTGTACTAATTCTACCAATGTTTCTGGGACTTCAAACCACCGCAGTACTGCCCAGATCAGCTTTCTTGGGACCTTGTCATATGCTTTCTCCAAGTCTAGGAAAGCCCAGTTTGACTCTCTCCTCTTCTCTAGTTTCTTCTCAAGTATCTGTCTCAATGCAAACATCGGGTCAGTTGTGCTGCATCCTGATCTGAATCCGAACTGTTCATCTCCCATCTTACATTCTACTATTCTGCATATCCGTTTATCAATCACCCTCTCCAGAACTTTCATGCAATGTGGTAGGAGTTTGATGCCGCTGTACTGTCCACAGTTGTGGATGTCCCCTTTGTTCTTGTACACTGGCACGAGTATGCTTATTCTCCAGTCATCTGAAATACGCCTTTCTCTCCACACTGCAATTAGTACCCTCAGGAGCCATTTCTCCCCTAGCTTACCCAGCATCTTTATCATATATATATATATATATATATATATCTATATATATATATCTATATATATATATATCTATATATATATATATCTATATATATATATATATATATATATATATATATATATATATATATATATATATATTTTACACACATATACATATATATATATATATATATATATATATATATATATATATATATTACACATACATATATATATATATATACACACACACACACACACTAGATAGATATATACATATACACGCACACACATTTTATATATATATATATATATATATATATATATTTATATACATACATACATACATACATATATACACACACATACATACATACATACATATAGATTCATAGGTAGGTACTAGGCTATTGGCCCTAGGGCCTATATAAGCCTAGCCAAAGGTACCCTGGCTTTCGCCACCCAAGAAAATTATTTTCCTGTGCCACTGTCGAGCAGATCCACAGAAGTGATCCCCGGGGTGAATTTCTTATCTCCCATCCAATCATCAAGATTGTTCTAGAACAGTGCTAATGAGGAGCTTTGTTTGATAGGGATAGGTAGTTTGTTCCTGAGTATGGGAAGTCTCTGGAACAGGAATCTATCCATCCGGCATGTTCTGTTTATTATGGTGATTAGGTTTAGGTCCCTAGAGCGTGTAGTTCGTAGGGATTGGGATTTCTTCAAGTGGAGCATGTCTAAAAGCTCTAGTTTTGACATAGCTTTGTGTGTTAGGTAGAGATCGCCTCTGAGTAGGCGATATGCAATGGAGTAAAGCTGCAGTTTTTTGAGACGGTCTGCATAGGGCATCTCTTTGAGGCCAGTATTCCTCTTTGTGAGGTATTTCTGTGGCCTTTCCAGTTGTTGTAGATATCTTGTGAGGTACATACCAAAAGGGGCATTGTACTCTATAATGGGTCTAATGAGTGATGAGTAGAGGGGAACAATGACCTCTTTTTTCCTGGATGAGAAACCTTTTGTGATTAGGTGTGCCACATAGAATTTCCTGACTACTGTGGCAATGTGATTATCAAAGGAGAGACTACTGTCCACCTGTGTCCCAAGGTCTCTTATCACACTTTCGGTGTTAAGTAGACTACCACCTATGTGGTAGTTCATGGGTACTGAGTTTTTACTAAAAGGAATGACAATGCACTTTTTGGCATTGAGCTTGAGGTCATGGCTTTGACACCCGGCATCTGTCTCAGCAAGGCCCTTTTGTAGGATGTCCACATCTTTTGGAGTTTTGATTATGGCTCCTAGTTTGCAGTCATCTGCGAACTTCGTTAGCCAAAGACCTTCTATGTTGGCCTGTACTTCAGAGAAGTAGATACTAAACAGGAGAGGACCGAGGACTGAACCCTGTAGTACTCCATTTGTCACTGGTCTAAAGCTGAATTTGGAGTCTGCTACTTTCGCAGTGTGGGTTCTGTCAGTAAGCCAGTTGGCAACCAGTCTTGTGACATAGGGATTTATATCTAGTTTAGTGAGTTTATCTATAATTCCAGAGTGGGGGATGGTGTCAAAAGCCTTGGCGAGATCTAGATAGGCTGTGTGAGCCACCTTACCCACATCTACGGCTTTGGTGACTGCTTCAAAGAAGTCTATCAGGTTTAGCAGACATAATCTGCCTTTTATAAACCCGAACTGGGTGGGGTCCTGAGATTACCAGTGTCATTGTTTATAAGTTCCATGATGATAAGCTCCATAGCCTTGCAGACCAGGCTTGTTAGGCTAATGGGGTGGTAGTTTCCGGGTCTGTGCTGGCTCCCCCTTTGTGGAGTGGGATAACTGTCACTGTGTCCCATTCATTGGGCACATAGCCTGAGGTGAGGCTATGATTGAACATGGTACTAAGGTGGGGTGCCAGTTCATTTAGAACACAGCCTGGGATGTTGTCAGGTCCCATGGATGCTGTGTTCTTGGCTTTGGATAGTGTGTTTACCTGGCAACCGTGATTACAGGAACTTTGCATTCTTTTGGTATAGAGATGTGCCCTTTAGGGGGTGAGATGGGGTAAAGTTAGCACTGAACTTATCTGCCAGGATGTTGGCAATATCCGTTGGTTCTGTATATTTAGTGCCATTGTGCTGTAACTCAGAGCAGATCAAAGTGTTGCAATTGAGATTCTTGACATAGCTATAGAATGCTTTGTGATTGTCTTTAGAATCAGTGGCGATTTTGTTTTCATAACTAGCTTTGGAGGATTTTATGAGGGATCTGAGCTTCTTACTGAAGCTGATCGGGGAGTTTCTCCAATCATGGGATTTTACTCTTTTTTGCAACAGTTTCTTTCTTCTGTTGCAGAGTTTGTTTATGGCAGGGGACCACCAGATTGGCTTCCTTTTTTTGGAGGATAGCATATTTGTTCCGTTAGGGATTGCACGATCCATATACTAATGTAAGTGCTTATAAAGTGCATTTGTGTAGGATTCAGCAGTCATACCTCTATTGTCCATCAGCATGGGTGTCGTGAAGTTTGCCACTTCTGTCTTAAGAAGCGTGAAGTTGGCTTTGGAGAAATTTTTTACTGTGGTTTCCCTAATGGGGGGTGGGGTAGGGATGTGGATGTCTAGGGCGATTAGCTTATGGTCAGATCTGACCAATGAGGAATTGACCTCTGGTGTGGAACACCGGTTGCCCATGTTGGTAATAACCTGGTCTAGGATATTGCTGCTCTTGGTGGGGGTGTGGATTAGTTGATCCATGGCATTGGAATTTATGAATTCCAGAAAACTTTGAGCACAAGAGTTGGTACATGAGTAGTTTTCCCAGTTAATGGTAGGGTAGTTGAAATCGCCCATTATTAGGGTGTTAGGTTGTACCCTAATATTTTCCAGTGTATTAAGAAATGAGGAGTGGGAATCCTGAGGCATGGTGGGGGATCTGTAGCAAGCTAAAATTTGGATTGCGGTCTTGCCCAGAGTTAATTGCACTTGGATAATCTCGGATGCATTATGCTGAGCAACTAGCCTGGAGGTGTGGATATCCTTAATGAATATGGACACGCCTCCACCTTCAGTGTTTCGGTCCAAGTAAGGTGGCCGAAAGGTGTGGTATGAATTATAGCCTGGTAATACAGGGGTACTCTCTGGAGCCTTGAACCAGGTTCTCTGTCACTGCACAGATGTCGATGTTCTCCATTTTAAGGAGTGCCTCGAGAGAGTGCATTTTGAGGTTTAGACTTCTAGCATTGAGTAGCAATACCCTCAGATTCTTCTTGCCTGTACCTGTTAGGGTGGTGAATTTGTCATTTGAACCTTGCCTAAAAATGGCACTAAAGGGGTGGCTAGAGCCTTAGCCAGTATCCGGAATCCGAGGGGCGGCAGGTGCAGGCCATCTCTGGCAAAGCATCGTGGCTTGTCGATCAGGTCATCCCAGGCAGACAGATACTGAATCCCCTTTGAATGACACCAGAAGCTTAACGAATTGTTGAAGTCAATCATTTTGTCCTTGTACTGTGGTACCAGTTTGGGTGATGGCAGGATGCTACTCAGGGCTAGGGTCATACCTGCCTGGGCTACAAGATCGGACATCTCCTCCATGTCCCTTTTCATGTAGTCCAGGGAGGTACGTCTCAGGTCATTCACATGAACATGGACAATGACAGAGTCATGTTTTTACTTGTTGTGGAGTGACCTGAGTGCATGAGTTATGTGGCGGATCCTGGCACCTGACAGGCAGCTGACAGTAACTCTCTCCTTGTTTAGCCTGGTGAGTGGAACATCAATGTGCCTGACTATAAAGTCAGCTATGACTAGAGTGTTGGGTACGTTGTTATGCCTTATGGGCTGTGGTTGAGTGGCACACTGAGTTTGTGGGATGTGTCATTTGGGTTGTGTTGGGGGGGGGTGGAGGTTGCTTGTGTTTCTGCTTTGGAGGTCCCTATTGCTTGGGAAGGTTTTTACTGAGAGCCTCCGTGAATGTAGGTGTGTGTTTAGTGTTTCTATGCGTGTGTTTTGGTGGTGTAGGTTGTGAGGGACTATGTGCTGAGTGTGGTGTGGTGCAAGTGTTTACCTTCTCCTTTTGACTGTAGTCCAGTCTTGGGTGAAGAGAGCTTTGCTTCCAGTTTGGCTATAGAAGTGCATCTCTCACAGGCTGTAGTGTTGGGTGGTAGGAGGAGAGGGTTGTCCGTGTACATGAGGCAATTACTGCATTGCCCCAAGATGCCCAGATTCATCAGATAGGAGAAAACACCGGGGGCGGACCCTTAGGCATGCCTGGATAGGTACTTATTTGTTAAGTACTAGAAACGGTTTTCCTCTAGACAGTGAGGAAAGTGGAGTGCTTTAGTCATTTGTAGCTTATTAAGTGCTTACAATAAGTTCTGAACAAGTGCTGAAACAAAAAACTGGCTAGTTCTTAAAAACAAAATTAAGCTAGAAGGCTTCCCTCCAACACAGAAAGGCTTGGGCCCTAGAAGCCTACAAATAGTCCTGGACACAGCAAATCTATATCCAGGCTAGACTACCCACAGGAAAGGCAGGAAACAAGCTTAGAAACAGTGTGTGTGTGTGTGTATATATATATATATATATATATATATATATATATATATATATATATATATATATATATATATATATATATATATATATATATATATATATACATACACATATATATATATATATATATATATATATATATATATACATACACATATATATATATATACATACACACACACACACACACACACACACACACACACACATATATATATATATATGGGGACACTTCACATAATCGAATTACTGAAATCTCGAATTTCATATGGTCGAAACCATATGATCGATATTTCAGTAAATCGAATATGTAAAGTGTTAAAAAATAAGACCTTACTTACATTAAAACGTTACGTGCACACAGAGGCAAGGATTCCTGTATGGTCTGGGTGCACATAATGTTTTTATCTTTTCTGCGGTGTTGACAGGAAGTGGGAAATATCCCTTTTTGCGCTTCCGCATACAGTGCAAAAAGGGAGATTTCCCTTTTCCCCACTGTAGCGCGATCTTGGAGTTGATATATTTAAGTAGGGGGGGTGAGGGAGGGAGGTGCAGTGGGGGCAAAGCCCCCCTGCAAAAGCTGTGTTTGATACCCTCATTGAAGGTTGTGCATCAGGCCTGGCAAGCCGGTACGTAAAAATCAACTGCCAATCATAAGCGGACCGGAGTTCCGCTGTGGCGACCCCTAACTGGGAAAAGCCGAAAGACACAAACATACATATATATATATATATATATATATATATATATATATATATATATATATATATATATATATATATACATATATATAAATATATACATACATATCTATACATATATATATATATGACTAAAACACTTCTTAATATAAAAGAATGACAAAGGAGTAGCTAAGCTTTCATCCTTTTAATAGTATCAAGAACTTTATCAAACAGTAAGATGAAAACCCCTAGTAAGTGTTACCAAAAAAGAGTAGACTACTGAAACCAGACAGTAAATAAATAATGTAAATCTCAGCACCAATAAAAACTGGAAATTTTACTATATTCCAAGGGTGAGCAGTGTTTACATAAACAAGTGCTGTAGCAGTACAACTAGTGAAGCAAAAACAAATGTTAATATATGCTTAAACATAAAAGTTAAATAACTAAGAAAAATTAAATAGGTTCATGGGTTCATACTAGGCTATCTGCCCTGGGGCAATTATAAGCCTAGCCCAATTCTGTATGGCTTACGCCACCCCTTGATTTGAGTATACTGTGCCCTTTTTAAGGTTTAGTTTACTGTGCCTCTGTCTAATAGTGACACAGGAGTAATCCCCGGGACAAAGCTACGATCCCCCATCCACCTATCGAGATTCCTCTTGAAGAGATTCAGTGAGGTGCTCTGCCTCACATGAACTGGAATTCTATTCCAGAGCGAAGGGAGCCTCTGGGTTATGAACCTGTCCCTCCAACAAGTTCTATTTATTTCCGTGCTGAGGTTCAAGCCCCTCGAGCATGTGCCTCTAAAGGATTTAGATTTACTGAGGTGGAGCATGTCCATTAATTCTGGATTTGACATAGCTTTGTATGTCAGGCATAGATCGCCTCGAAGTAGGCGGTATGCAACTGAGTAGAGCTGGAGTTTTTTTAACAGAGCAGCATATGGCATCTGTTTGAGACCCTTGATCCTCTTGGTGAGATACTTTTGGGGTCTTTTTAATTGCTGCAGGTGTCGGGTAAGGTACATACCAAAAGGGGCGTTGTATTCTATGATGGGCCTGATGAGGGACGAATAGATAATAAATATATTATCTATTTTTGAAAAACATTATAAAAGGCAGACTCTCAATAATAAGACAGTCTTTGGGTATGAGAGGAAACTTTAGTGTTGCCACCTGAGAACACATTTAATATTTAGGCTTTCATTCAAACCAGGCGGTGCATCTGAATTGAATCTAAGCTGCCAACTTAATTCTTTTACTTCAAGTAGTGCATTGATGTCACCAAAGAAGGAATCTATCTTCTGTAATATAAGAAAAGTGTAACTTGCAAAATTATCACATATTATACCATGATCCCCCCAAAACGTGCACGCTGATTGGCCAGCGTGCCCGTTGTAAATCGAGTTATACTAATGGAAAAAGGTCCGGTCGCCCGGACTTTTTTCCCATTAGTATAACTCGTTTAAAGACTATCTCGCTATGTTAAATGGGTTTAACATAGCGAGACAGTGTTTTAAAACGGAGAAAGCAAGATCTCCGTTGCTTTTTAGTGTTTCACTATGTTAAATGAGTTTAACATAGCGAGACAGTTTAAAATAAGCAACGGAGATGTCCGCTGCTTATTTTAAACTCTCGCCATGTTAAACTCATTTAACATAGCTAAACAAAAAGCAACGGAGATCTTGCTTTCTCCGCTGTTTTGCCACAGCTCTGATGTACTGCGAGGCGCCGCAGTACATCAGAACTGCGGATGCCAGACATCTGCGGAAGGGCAGTAAACAGGCATTATACTATGCCATTATTTAAGAAAAGTAATAGTTTCTTTTCTTAAATGTCATGGTATAATAGCAATAACCCACTTCTGGGTGTGGGTAATAATTTACCCACGGTTGGCTTTGGTCCCTCGGCTTCACCTCGACCAAACCACGCCAACCGTGGGTAAATTTAGCATTACCCACACCCAGGCGTGGGTTATTGCTATAATAAACTATGCTTAGCAAGGGCATTTTTAGAATCATGCCTTCTAATTGCTGCCAAATGTTCTTTTATTCTAGCAGAAAACATTCTAGAGGTTTTGCCAATATAGAATGCAGGACAAGAATTGCACACTGCTGCATAAATAACATTCATAGATTTGCAATCTAAATGACTATGAAACTGGATTCTGAAATTATTGTGTTTAAAGACATAAGCACTGCACTTGAAAATGTATGGACAAGTGACACAAGTGCCACAAGGAAACATACCAACTGTTTTGTCTGAAGAAGTGGAAGCATCTAAAATAAAGTGAGAGTCTCTGTTATCAAAGGCTGTTCTAAGAGACTTGGTTCTCTTGTGTAAAAAAACTGGAGTCATTCCTAATTTACTAGACACCTCTTGGTCTCCTCTTTTTTTGGTAACACCCACTAGGGTATATATACTGTGGTTTTCATCTTACTGTTTGATAAAGTTCTTGATACTATTAAAAGGATGAAAGCTTAGCTACTGGCTCCTTCGTCGTTCTTTTATATTAAGAAGTGTGTTGGTCATTTGTATTCCTGATCTTCTTAGCTCTGAGGACAGGTTTTAGTGCTGCTAATATATAGATATATATATATATATATATGGGATCTGTACAGATCCCCGAAAGAAATTTCCACAGAATCAAAATTGGCCAGGCATACTTACGCGAAAGTGCTTTTCATCAAACAAGCATTTTCACGCAAGTATGCCTGTAGCTAGAGGGAGTTGTGGGGGAATGACTGTTGTGGAGACCATACTACGGTACGGATAAGGGAAAATTTCCCTTCTCCTCACTGTAGTATGATCTCTGTGGAGACCATACTACAGTACGGATAGGGAAAACTTCCCTTCTCCTCACTGTAGTGAGATCTCGGAGTGAGACTATTAAAGTAGGGGGGGCACAGCCCTATACATGTGGGGTGCAGGGGGACTTGCCCCCCTGCATAAACGTTAAGTTACTGTTTTTTTTTTTTTTAGCACAATTTAGCTAAAGCGCTTTTTCGGTGTAAAGCACGTCTGCTAAACAGTGTTTGGTGATAGTGGTTTCAGGGTGTTGAACTTTCATTCAACAGTCCTAGACCCATATATATATATATATATATATATATGGGTCCTAGTTTGAATATCGAAAGTACGTTCAGTCTAAATGTACTTGAGTGCATCCAATTTAGTGAAAGTGCATTTTATCAAAAATGTACTTTCAGTAAAAAAAAAGAAAAAAACGATGCAGTTTGCATGTAGATTTAGTTGTACATCAACATGTAGTGTTGATTGTACAACTAAAGAAACTGTTGCTTAGATCACGGTACAGTGGAGATAAGGGATTATTCCCTTTTCCCCACTGTAATGCGATCTCAGTGAGAATATTAAAGTAGAGGGTGTGGGGTGCACAGCCCCCCACATGGAGGGTGTAGGGGGGGCTTGTCCCCCTACATAAACGCAAGTAGTGTTTTGTTTGTGTAGATTTTTTGGCATTTCTTTTTGCGAAAGTGTATTTTCGATAAAATGCACTTTTGCTAAAGTGGATTCATTCAAGTACATTTCGATTAAACACTTTCTATGTTACAACATAGAACCATATTTTATATATATATATATATATATATATATATATATATATATATATATATATATATATATATATATATATATATATATATACACACATACAGAGAGAGATAAATAGAAATATATATATGTGTGTTAATTATGAAATGTGGACACCACTGTATTTATTTTTGTTTATTATACTGATTAAAATTTATTTGTTTTATTTTTAATTAGCTTTTGGCGCTTGGGTGCAGCAGTTATGATTGTCACTTCATAGCAAGCGGTTCTCTGATTCGATTCCCCCTGCTGTGGGTCTGGTTGACCTCCCTGTGTTCACATGGGTTTTCGCTGAGTGCTCCTATGGCCATGTTGTACTGTAGCAGGTTACTGGATGTGTAGTACCATGTGCTGCCCAACACCCAGCAACAGGTTGACATCACACTTTAGTCATGGATAAACAATGTCATGTGTTTCTCGGACACATGGATATTCATCCATGTTTGTCAGTGGCAAGCAGATACTACAGACTTGTTAATTAACTAATTCACAGGGCAAATAAACTATTTTAAAGGAATTCGGATGGGCCAGCAGAGTACAACAAAGGTGACTGTATAATGTGCATTTGTTTTACCTGTTAAAAATGTACAGGGAGAATTTTGAATTTTGTACATTAACATTTCTTCATGCTTTAAAAATATTGAGACAGTAAAACAGATGTAAATACCAGTATATTGCAAAAATGGTTATTTAAAGTAGGGGCTGCTGCAAAGCTGGTAGTAGGGGCTGAAGTTATGTTATGCCGTATTTTAAATGTTGGTTCAATAAAGAGTTTTGAGAAGCTGCAGTGTATTCAAAACATAATCTTCACATTTTGAGTAAAAGGGTATCGGAGGAGGAAGTGATCCACTGTTAAGCATGATACCAGCGAGTACCTTGGTTTAAAATACGAGATTAAAATCTCACCAGGACAATATAGTTAGATAATAATTAGAATGCATTTGACTTTGTATTTGTCTGCATCCAACTGTAGTAGGCCATTATTTTGTTGCTGCAGTTGCTTGCTATTTATAGATTATTTCTTTTTTCTCTAAGTATTTTTTAATTTTGTCATGAATGATGTTTCATTACTAATAAGTTACAAATAGTACTTTTCCCTTTGCTTTTGCAGGGGTGCAAGCCCCTCTGCACCACACCTTGTTGGGTGGGGGGCATTGCCACGCACACCCCTCACTACTTCAGTATACCAACAACGAGATCACACTATATTGAAGGGGGTAAACAAGGACTACACAATGAACATTCCTGCTGTCACAAGCAAATCTAATGTCAACATGTTAATACCTGGTAGCAACCATATACCCCTCATTGTGTAACCACTTACTATAATGAACTTGTAGGACATTGCAAGTTAGAGAAAAAAATATATTTTTGCAGCAGCAGGCCATGGTTTTGTCACTGTTGGTGAAGTCATTATGAATTTTAGTTAACTATTTTTGTCCATGTGATTGAAGGCATCTCCTACACATTTAAATACAATACAGAATAAAGGCAAATGAGAAATTAAAAACCAAACATCCATTTTCCAAGCATTAGTGGAGACAATAAATAAAGTGTCTTACTGGGCTACACAAGTGCAAATACATGAATACATTTCCAGAAGAAATCCAGAGGAGAAACAAAAGTGCTTATGCAATACAATCTTGAAACCACCTTACTTTAGAAAGATTCCAGTGCTGTCAGGCACAGGGAAATATCTCACTATGTTAAACATTAAAAAAGTAATGGAGATCTTCCTTTCTCCGTTGCTTTTTTAAGCTATCTCGCTATATTAAAGTCCTTTAACATAGCGAGACACTTTCTAAAAAGCAATGGAGATCTTGCTTTTTCCGTTGCTGCAAAAAAAAAAAAAAAAAAAAAGTGCGACCAGACCTTTTTCATTAGTATAAGTCTGATTTACAACAGGTACAGTGACCAATCAGCATGCATGTTTTGGAATATTAATGGGGGGGTCATTGTATAATTGCATATTACATCACATGTATTAGGCTTGTCAATCACTCTGACCACACCCATTCCTGCCAGAAACGGCCGGTGAGCCAGTACAGTACAACAAAGGTGGTCGGTTTCCTCCCATGTTACAAAGATATGTATCTACAGTGTTTCTCCATGGGCCTCCGCTGAAAATGGGCTCTGTCCCAGTCAGACTTTCCCAGTAAACAAGTGTTAAATCATCTTCTTCCGGCTTTTCCCAGTTAGGGGTCCCCACAGCAGATAACCTTGTCTGCTCATGATTGGCAGTGGAGATGTTCTTCGTCTCCCATTGCTGCAGTCCTGACATATGGGTATTCCGCTGTCCACCATCGGCCCGAATACCAAAGGGCTAGAACCGGCGTCGGTCATCAGCACCCAAGACTGACATCAGTACGTGTCAGTACAAATGCGCATGACCGACGCCATAACCTCAGTCTTTCTTGCCGCATGGTCCTAAGCAGAAGCAGAATTTGCAAGTGCCGTTCGGCATTCTGGAATTGTCGGTTTTCGAGTTTCAGACCGGAGACCAAGTTGGGCTAAGTACCCCGTTGGGGACACTTTTGTCTTTTTCTTGCCTCAGTATTGACGGATGTCAGAAAAAGTTAATAACTGTATTTCTTGTGGGAAACAGATTCCTCATAGGGATTACCATTCACTCTGCATTCCTTGTTTAGGGCCTGAGCACGACGTTGTTGGGTGTCGCTTTTGTGCTACTTTTAACAAGCGTACTATTAAACATCGGTTGGACTGTGCTAGGCTGGTGTTTGGTAAACGTTGTAATTATAACATGCCGTCGGATTCTCCGACGACTGGTTCTTCTAAGAAACGCAAAGAAAAGTCTTTGCGGTCCAAACAGGATGAGGTGTCCCCTCCAGACGCCGGTTCTGTAGTACCACTGGCTTCTTCAGCGGCTCCTTCTGAGAGTTTACCTGAGTCTCAAGGGGAGCCTTTGTTACTGCAGGAAGTGGCTTCTCCTGTGTTAGGCCAGGCTGAGGGTGCTTCTCTGATGTCAGTGGTTCCCTCCCCTCATAGGGTAGTTAAGCCTCCTCCTTCTCAAAGCAGAGCCCATTCTAAGTCTAAGTCTGCCCCTGCTGGTGCTAGTCCCCAGGGTCCAGCTCCTAGGAAGCACATGTTAAAGATGGCTGAAGATTTGATTACTTTAATTAGGGGTTCTATGCCCCCCCCCTGTGAAGAGGCCCAGGGTAGAGACAGAGTTGGAGGGTTTGGCTCAGTCTTCCAATGAGTCAGATTCCTCTGTAGAAGAACTTCAGGATTTCCCTCCTTATTCTGATTCGGAGACTGAGGACTCTACTCCCTCTGCGTCCCCTCCAGAAGATTTTTCTTTCTCTGAGACTTTGCATTCCATGAGGGAACATTTCAAATGGAAGGGCCAGGATTATTCTGATTCTCGTAAAAGACTAAGAGAATTCTTGTTTTTGCCTCAGCATAGGCCCTTGGCTATTCCCCCTGTACTGGATGTTGTTCAGGATGCGTTTTCTGAGGCTGCCCTTAACCCAGATTCTCTGCCTCCTGCCCCGGTTAAACCAAATAGATACTACAGGGTTCCGGAAGCTCACAAGTACTTGTATAAGAGTCCTAGGGCTGATCCAGAAACTATTACTCAAGGCCCCAAAGGGGTTTGGGCTTCTGTGGTTAGGAATCCAGTTCCTCTGGACAAGGATGCTAGGGCCCTGGATAGGTGGGGTAAAAAACTGTATACCTCTTCAACTTTGGCTATGAGAGCTTTAAATTGTCAGTTTCATATGCTCCGGTATCAAAATTTTTTGCTGGGCCAATTGAAATGTAAAGTAGATGCTTTAGCTGAAGGTATTGAATGTAAGGAGCTTCAGGATTTAGTGCATGCTTCAGACCAAGTTGGTAAGCATTCTTTGCAGTGTGGTTTTGATGCTTTACAGGCTTCTTCCAGGGTGGCTGCTACTAGTTCAGTTATTCGTAGGCATGCTTGGCTTAAAGATCAGACCTTGTCAGAGCATGTTAAAGCTCGAATTATGGATGCTCCTCTACAATCTGATGTTCTTTTTGGCCCTCCAGTAGAATCAGTTTTGAAAAAAATGGAGGAAAAAGCTAAGTCTATGCAGACAGTTAAGGATTTTTTACAGGTTCAGCCCCCTAAGTTCAGTAGGAATTGGCCTGCTAAGGGATGGTCTTTCCCCTCTTCGGATTATCAATATAGGGGCAGGTAGAGGCAGGGTAGAGGTAGGGCTTCCTCTCAGGGCCCTGTTACTTCTAGGTCTTTGAGTTCTTCTACCCCTTCTGCTGGGGAGGGCAGGGGTCAGTGCTTTCGGAAACAGACCCAATGACCCGTGTCTTCAGCTGCCGGACTCTGCCTTGCTGGCAGCCCCTCTAGGAGGAAAACTGAGACTTTTCAAAAGGAATTGGCATTTGGTTACCCAAGACAAATGGGTATTGGACATAATAAATCGAGGCTACAAATATTATTTTCACACATTCCCTCCTTTCAAAGGTATGCCGGATGTGCCTCGTCAGCAAAGACTGGAAGCACAGACTCAAATTTCTTCTCTGCTTCAGTTGGAAGCAATACAGGCAGTACCTTCTGCAGAAAGAGGCACAAGGTTTTATTCCCGTCTTTTCTTGGTGCCAAAGAAAGGAAATACTTGGAGACCAATTCTGGACTTGTCCATTCTAAATACCTTTCTGGAAATTCCAAAATTCAAGATGTTAACACTGCAACAGCTGTTACCTATGCTGGGCAAAGATCACTGGATGGTGACTCTGGATCTCAAAGAGGCCTATCTTCACATTCCTATCAGGCCCAGTTGCAGGAAATTCCTGAGATTTCGGAATGGGAATTTGCATTATCAGTTCTCTGCATTGCCCTTTGGCTTGTCTACTGCGCCCAGGGTATTCACAAAAGTCCTGGCTCCAGTAATAGCTTTTCTCAGGCTACAAGGAATTCAGATTTATCCTTATCTGGACGACTGTTTGATTCTGGCTCAAGGCAAGCACGAACTTCAACATCTGCAGTATGTAATGACAGTTTTAAGATGCCTAGGGTATTCTGTGAACGAAATAAAGTCCAGTCTAGTACCCTCACAAGAGATGTGTTTTCTGGGGGTGAAACTGAACAGCTGCTCAGATGGCATTTCTTACCCCGGACAAACAAAGGAATCTTCACCTATACTTCCAACAGCTATCAGTAATGTCCAGGCTGACTGCAAGGACAGTCCTTCAAGCCTTGGGGTTCATGGCATCTTGCATTCTAGTACTTCCCAATGCCAAACTGCATATGAGGAAGCTACAATGGTATCTCAAAAGCATTTGGACTCAACACTGCCACGATTTGGACACTGTCATTCGGATTCTACCTTGCATTCAGAGAGAATTTCTGTGGTGGGCTCAGGAATGTCACCTAAACAAGGGGCTCTCTGTGACCCAACCAGAAGCAAGTCAGATATTAACGACAGACGCCTCGGAGTCAGCCTGGGGAGCTCATTTCAGAGGAAAATGGATTCAAGACCTTTGGGCCCCAGAGCTACTTCACTTGCATATCAACATGAAAGAGATGCTGGCAGTTCAATTTGCTTTGGAAGGATTCAAAAGCCTACTTCAACCAGGACTGGTGTTGATTCGAACAGACAACACGACTGTCATGTGGTACATCAACAAGCAAGGGGGAACTCATTCTTACCCTCTTTGCAGACAAGCAATGCTGTTATGGGAAACTGCTTTGAATCTGCACGCCACTCTTCGAGCACAGTTTCTGCCAGGAGCACAAAATTCTTTAGCAGATGTTCTGAGCAGACAGATTGTGGATCCTCACGAATGGAAATTGGACCCTCAGGTGTTTCTTCAGTTGACAATGGCTTGGGGAACTCCGGACATAGATCTGTTCGCTTCTCCTCTGAATTTCCAACTGCCACTGTTTTGCACAAGGCTATTTCATCCAAAAGCCTGGAAAATAGATGCACTATCCTTCAGTTGGAGCAACCTTCACGTGTATGCTTTTCCTCCTTTGCCTCTTCTTCCGAAGGTACTGTTGAAAGTCAGGAGGGACAAACCTTGCATGATCCTTATAGCACCGGATTGGCCTCGTCAGCATTGGTACCCTCTGTTGAGGAGCTTAATTCATGTACCACCTTGGCCATTACCACAGATTCCTCACTTATTGTCTCAGGAAAACAATCATTTTCTCAATGTCAGGGTGCAATCCCTACACCTGACAGCCTGGCGCATTCTGTTTTAGAGAAGGGGGACCTTCAGCTCCCTCAACAGGTTTTGGATGTTATTTTGGAAGCCAGGCGTCCTAGTACTCGAAAAGTTTATGCTGGTAAATGGAAGAGATTTTTTCTTTGGAGTTCAGCTAAAGGCTTTGATGTCGAATTGCCTAATCTGAGTTGTACATTGCAATATTTGACTATTTTATTGGACAAGGGTTTGTCCTTCTCTTCTGTAAAAGTGAATGCTGCAGCTATTTCTGCTCACTATGATTGTGACCCTCCTTTATTTTCACATCCATTAGTTATACAGTTTCTTAGAGGGGCAAAGAATATCAGACCCCCACGGAGGGCTCCTACTCCTACCTGGGATCTTAATTTTGTTTTGGAAAAGCTGACTCTGCCTCCTTTTGAACCTGCAGCTACAGCTGAATTGCAGTTGTTGTCCTGGAAGACTGCTTTTTTATTGGCTGTTACTTCTGCTAGAAGGGTATCTGAATTACAGGCCCTCATGGCAGTGGAACCTTTTCTGATTTTTCACAATGACAGAGTTTCCTTACGTACTAATCCTACTTTTCTGCCTAAAGTGATTTCTAATGTGGCATTGAATATACATTTGCCTACTTTTTATGCTAACCCCCAAAATGAAGGGGAAAAAGTTTTGCATTCTTTGGATGTACATAGGCAGTTGAGGTATTATTTGAGCAGAACCAAAGAGTTCAGAAGATCTCAACAATTATTTGTTTCTTTTGCTTTGACTTCACGAGGGAAAGCTGTCTCGAAACAAACTATTTCCAAGTGGATTGGCCATTGTATTGCTTTTTGTTACTCTCATCATGGAGAGGATGTTCCGGCTGGGATCAGGCCTCATTCTACTAGGGCTACGGCCACTTCTACTGCTTTTTTGAGAGGGGTAGCTACTAAAGACATTCTAGAAGCAGCTACTTGGAGTTCTGTACATACCTTTACAAAGCATTATCATTTACCTCTTTATTCTAGGTCTAGGGCTGGGTTTGCCACTGCAATCTTACAGGGCATGTCTGCAGCTCCTAATGCTATTTAGTTGACCAGCCTCCCTTTTTCCCATTGCTCTGGGATTCTACCCATATGTCAGGACTGCAGCAATGGGAGACGAAGAACATAGTACAGTTTTGTACCTACCATAAATGTAGATGTTCGAGGATCTCCATTGCTGCAGTCCAATTTTCCCTCCCTCCTTCCCCCTTTTTCCTTTTAGGTTGGGGTTTGGGTGGTGTTTTTTTGCATTCTGACGTCTGAGGCAAGAAAGACTGAGGTTATGGCGTCGGTCATGCGCATTTGTACTGACACGTACTGATGTCAGTCTTGGGCGCCGATGACAGACGCCGGTTCTAGCCCTTTGGTATTCGGGCCGATGGTGGACAGCGGAATACCCATATGTCAGGACTGCAGCAATGGAGATCCTCGAACATCTACATTTATGGTAGGTACAAAACTGTACTTTTTATGGTGTCGAGTTGCCAGCCCGGCGCCAGACCTTCCACAGAAGGCACACACACACACGCACACCTAGGGCCAATTTAGAGTGTGTGCAGTCCACTTATAGCATGTCTTTGGGATGTGGGAGGAAATCGGTGCACCCGGAGGAAAGCCACATGACCACAGGGAAGACATGCAGACTCCGCACTATAGGTAAAACTTTTTGCAAAACAGGTAGGAACAGGGTTTTGTTGAGGATCAGTAACCCACCGTCAGCTTTGCACAGGAATAGGCATGGCCTGCATGACTGACACGGCACTATGCTAATGTGGCATGATTGACAGGGAATGCAGATTTGCCTGTGACATCATGCATACATTGCTTCAGGAGTAGTTTACATAGAACAGTGGTATTCAGACCAAGCAAGCAAGGTTCATTAATGAAAGGAATTCATCAGTGGGCTTTAATTCAGAAGCAGATGTTTTCTTTTTTTTTTTTTGTTCCCCCAGAAACAGAAGAAAATAATTCTGTACTTGATTTCATTTCAGAAGCAGATTTAATTTCTAATATTTTGTATTATTCTTTTGTTATAATCATTTTTATAACAAAATATTAATGCCTAAACGTAACCGAAACCCTAACCAGCTCCAACCAGCACATTAATTTGTTATAATCATTTAAAAATATTAACGCCTAACCATGATCCTTTTTTGTTCTGCCACAAGCAGCTCTTTAGTGCAGGAAAGTGTTAATATAAAATTGGCGTTGACTGCAGAAGGCACTGCTACTGTGTAGTCTGCCCAGTAACAAACAAAACAGTACATTTTTTATATAATAAAAGAAATAAGAATAAGTCGTACAAATACAAAACAATAACAGTAAAATGTCCACGGCAGTACAAACAAGGTCATGGTTAGGCTGTAATATTTTTTAACGAGCACTTTTCATTGTTTTCTTTCATTCAGTGTTTAAGGAAGAAATGATTTGTATTACATCTACTATAGTTTTGCTGTTCCTTGTGAGTTATAGTTAATTTGCGGGGTTACATGTTCACTTCGATTAATTCTTCCACTAATAAAACGAAAACGTTGTGCATTCGCTGCGCGTCTGAGAGAGCACCTGCTGCATTCATTTGGACAAACAGGCTGAATGAAGAGTAGTCTCGGAGTGCTTAGATTGCTGGGGGTATTTATCGGTTATTTATGTATTAGGGTAATTAAGGTTACTTTTATTTCTGTTATGTGAGTGTAAAGGCACTATATTCATGCAGCCAACAGGCAGAAGGAATCATCTGGAGACCCTAGCAAGGTTGCCGTGATCCTGGGTGTCAGGCGGGGCTTCACTGGTGGGTTACCGAGCCTCAACAAAACCAGGACCAGTTCAACTTATAGCGCTGTTCTGCCCATTTGTGTCAAGCAGTAAAAAGGCAGTGGGCCACGTTCAGTGATTGACAGTGCGAGGGGCGACCCTCCGTGTTCTGAAGGGATACATTTTGGTACAAATGTTGCATAAAACAGAAATAAAAAACTTTCCAGCAGCTCCAAACACCGGTGACCATGCGCAAGTCACTTTCAAGAATGAGGAGGCCAGTATCGGCTTATGTCACTACCAACACATCACTTAGGAAGCTTGTTTAACCCCCCCCCCCCCGAAAAAAGGTTAACAGAACCCCAGGGTGCATTTATGAACATCGGCAAGTACTAATAATGTATGACATTACAGAGTGACTGCACACCTGCGTTATTTCATAGAAAACAAAACATTTCAGGAGGGACAGAGACAAACAGCAGGCAAAGCCATGGACGTTAAAGTTCAACAGTACAGCATTTGTAAAGTTCAACAGTACTGCATTTGTAAAGTTCAACAACAGTACAGCATTTGTAAAGTTCAACAGTACTGCATTTACAGTACAGCATTTGTAAAGTTAAACAGTACAGCATTTGTAAAGTTCAACAGTACTGCATTTGTAAAGTTAAACAGTACAGCATTTGTAAAGTTCAACAGTACTGCATTTGTAAAGTTCAACAGTACTGCATTTGTAAAGTTCAACAGTACTGCATTTGTAAAGTTCAACAGTACTGCATTTACAGTACAGCATTTGTAAAGTTAAACAGTACAGCATTTGTAAAGTTAAACAGTACAGCATTTGTAAAGTTCAACAGTACAGCATTTGTAAAGTTCAACAACAGTACAGCATTTGTAAAGTTCAACAACAGTACTGCATTTGTAAAGTTCAACAGTACTGCATTTGTAAAGTTCAACAGTACTGCATTTGTAAAGTTCAACAACAGTACTGCATTTGTAAAGTTCAACAGTACTGCATTTGTAAAGTTCAACAACAGTACAGCATTTGTAAAGTTCAACAACAGTACAGCATTTGTAAAGTTCAACAACAGTACAGCATTTGTAAAGTTCAACAACAGTACAGCATTTGTAAAGTTCAACAGCAGTACAGCATTTGTAAAGATCAACAGCAGTACAGCATTTGTAAAGTTCAATAGTACAGCAGGCAGCAGTTTATGAACAAGGACATTGCAATGTCCGACACCAACTGTGATTCCCAGGGCCTTAACAGAAAATCGACTGAAGGGCAAAATCAAGGTCGCTGTAGGAAGGGCAGAGCGACTGAAATGTTAACATTAGCGTTTCCAGTGAAAGCACAGTGCTCAACTTGTTTGCTGTTTTTAATGACATTTTATAAAACACTGATGAGGTTTAGGTTACTTGTTACCTCAACAGCGAGCAGCTCAAACTACGCTGATGCCGTAACATTCTCAGCAGTACGCAAACACACTACTGCAGCCCGGCATTTTCTATTACGGACAAACGCCCGTGAAATGAGATCTTGAAAAATGGAAGGAAAGCAAATCCGGCACATCTTACAAAAGTTTCAACACGTTAACTAACGGACTGGGGGTTGCTTTATAGGCAGTGGGCGTATGAATGTTCACTCCCTGGGACAGGCAAGCAGAAAACCACAGCAAGAGATTTGTTGACTTATCTCTGTTAGGGGCTGCTTTTGTGGGCACAAAGGTAAGAGCAGCTGGTACAGGGCCTCATGGCCTAGTCCGTTACAGTCCGGTACAGCTCGGTAACATTTGAAGGGCAATGGCCAAAGTGGTGCTGACATCTAGCACGGAGTATGAATATGGGAATGCATTTCAGCATGTATGTCCCACAAGGCAGTAATGAAAACACAGTATAACCCCAGCCATAAGGTGCAACACCGAGTATTTAGTCGTGCAACACAACTATCCATACACAGTTACAGTTCTCACATTTATTTTATTTAGAACATATTAGAAATACATGCACCACTTACCCACATACATTACAAATACACACACTACTTACTTACCCTTTTTCCACTGTTCCTCCTTCGTAAGTCTGCACACTATGAATAGGATAGCAGTGATTTTTTCCTCTATATGGATATCGAAAGTGAAACTAAACTTGAGGCTTCCCGGCACTGCATCAGGTTTCCCCTAACTATTTAGGGTCTCTGCTGTTTGTACTAGAAAGGCTCATGTGGTCTTAAATCACTGCAGTGGGCAGCTTATTTGGACAATAACAGCTAATTTCATTTCAAGATTAGCAAAAGCTGTAACACCTTACTGATAACGTACACTTACTTGAGCAGATAATGTCACTTTGTGAAAATTTGAATTACCCTGAGGGGTAAAAGTCCTTTCTGTTTCTACACGTAGGAAAAGATTTAATAACTTCTGTTATAATTATAAATTCGTTTTAAAGCATTTGCTTAGGAAGCTGAGTGGCAGCCTGAAAACTGTATTAAATGCAAACACAACTATCAAATGGCCCCACACATAATAAACAAATAAAAATACAGTTCGGGTGAACAGGAAACTATTTCCCTCTAAAAAGTCATCAGCTGTAGACTTATTCACATTTATGAATTGACTAATTTATTAGCATTTTGTGCTGCGGTGGCGTTGTCGCCTCACAGTAAGACGTTGCCAGTTTGATTCTCAGCTAGAGCGTCTACTGTGTAGAGACATGCGTGAATGGGCGTACCTTCGTGGAAGGCTGTGCTTCAGGGCTGGCAACTCAGCACGTAAAAATCTACTGCCAGTCATTACAGGACCGGACTGTGGCGACCCCTAACCGGGAAAAGCCGAAAGACGCAACATTATTTATTAGGATCTGCTTGCCGGGACCCGGATTGTTCATTTAAACACAAGCTACCCCTTGTTAGCAGAGACTCAGACAGAAACCTCCAAAGATAATACATGTACAAAACTAACATAAAGAAGATAACCAAAATTACAAACACTATAAACAGTTTAACAGATTAAATGCAAAACAGAGAATATTGTAAAATATAAACAAAGTTTTAGAAAAGTGAACAGTGTCGGTACATCAAATGTAACTCGAGTAAAATCTAATACGCCAGTTCAATGGTTCAAAACAAAGACAGTGGAAAAAAGGAGAACGTCATTTGAAAGAGCACTCTTTTAAAAAGTGGGACTTGAGGAAAAATATTTTATTAAGGTGGTGGTGGGGGGGCTAGTATTAGGGTCAGTTGAAGGTATAACCTGGTTGTAGATGATAAAAAAACGAGCAGATCAAGGGAACTTCTTCTGTAACATGAATTAGGAAAAGAAAAGGAATAAACAAATAAATAAAAACCTAAATATATATATATATATATATATATATATATATATATATATATAGGGCACCTCATGTGTGTGTCCTGTTCAATCACAGCCTCACCTCAGGCTTTGTGCCTACCGAATGGCACACTGCTACAGTCATCCCTCTCCACAAAGTAGGAGCAACTACAGACCCCGGGAACAATCGCCCCATTAGCCTGACGAGTCTATGCAAAGTTATGGAACGCATCATCATGGACCTAATAAACAAGGATATAGGGAATCTCCAAACTCTAGATCCTACACAGTTTGGTTTTGTGAAGGGTAAATCATGTCTTCTCAACTTAGTCGACTTCTTTGAGTCAGTCATCAGAGCTGTGAATGAAGGCAAGGTGGTTCATACAGCCTACCTTGATCTGGTCAAGGCTTTTGATACCATTCCCCACTCAAGAATCATAGAAAAACTCACTAAGCTAGGTATCAACCCCTTTATCACTAGGTGGGTTGCAAACTGGCTCGCAGATAGAGCCCATAGTGTAAAAGTACATGACTCCAAGTCAGACTGCCGACTAGTTACGAGTGGAGTCTCACAGGGTTACGTTCTGGTTCCTCTCCTCTTTGGTATCTACTTCTCTGAAGTCCAGGCCAACACAAAGGGACTCTGGCTGACAAAGTTCACAGACGATTGTAAGTTGGGAGCTATTATTAACTCCCCAAGTGATGTTGACATCCTACAGAATGGCCTCACGGAGACCAACGACTGGTGTCAGAACCATGGCCTTAAGCTCAATGCCAAAAAATGTGTTGTCATCCCCTTTAGGAAAAACCCAGTTCCCATGAATTACCAAAGTGATGGTAGTCCACTGAACACAGAAGGTGTTATAAGAGATCTGGGAACACAGGTTGATAGCAGTCTTTCTTTTGATCACCACATTGCCACTGTGGTCAGAAAGTCCTTCTATGTGGCCCATCACATTTCTAAGAGTATTGCATGCAGGAAGAAAGAGGTCATTCTCTCCCTCTACTCTTCTCTCATTAGGCCAATCATCGAGTACAATGCCCCATTTGGCATATACCTCACTAGACACCTGCAACAACTGGAGAGGCCTCAAAAGTACCTCACAAAGAGGATCGTAGGCCATAAACACTTGTTCTATATGGAAAAACTCAAAAAACTCCAACTATTCCATGTCTCATATCACCTACTTAGAGGTGATCTCTGCTTGACTTACAAAGCCATGTCTGACCCAGCCCAGTTAGAAATGCTACATCTAAAGAAATCTCAATCTCTCCGCACCACACACTCCAGAGATCTCAACCTCATTACCACAATCAACAGAACAAGCTGGAGGGACAGGTTCATAACCCAGAGACTGCCCATGCTACGGAACAGACTTCCCATACATGTCAAGCAGAGCGCCTCACTGACCCTCTTTGAGAGAAATCTTGATGAGTGGATGGGAAACAGAAAATTCACCCCGGGGATAACTCCAGTGGCTCTGCTTGACAGAGGCACTGGGAACTAAGGTCGGGTGAAACTATGCCAGGGTAATCCTATGGCTAGGATTGTAAAGGATCTACGACCATTAGCCTAGTACACACCTATGAACCTTTTAAAAAAAAAAATATATATATATATATATATATATATATATATATATATATATATATCTATATATATATATGGATCCCTATCACATGATAGAAACGTCATTTGACTGAAACACATTTGACTTAAACCATAAGACTGAATTTCAAAAGACTGAAAAGTCACTTGACTGAAACCCATAATACTGAATTTCAACATACTAAATTGTCAACTGGAGCATATAAAACCAGACTAGATGGGGGGCTAGGCCTCCCCACACCCCACACAAGATGGGGGGCTGCCCCCCAAATTATATATATAAACTCCAGGCTCGCACTACAGTGGGGAAAAGGGCATATACCTTTCACTTACCTTACAGTAGTCTACATGCTGCCACTACAATGCTCTTTTCCACACTGTAGTGCAATCCTGGAGTTAGTATATAGAGTTAGGGCATGTGGGGGACACAGCCCTCCACATTGGGGGTGTGGGAGTCATAGCCCCCAACCTAGTCTGGTTTTATATGGTCCAGTTTAAAATTTAGTATTTCAATATTATGGGTTTCAGTCAAGTGACTTTTCAGTCTTTTGAAATTTCAGTCTTTTGGTCACAGTCAAATGAGAATCAGGGACCATATATATATATATATATATATATATATATATATATATATATATATGAAGCTTGAGGTTTTACAAACTCAAAATTCATATTGCTGAGACAATATCATTGCCTTTCCGAAAACTCAAAACTTTTGAATGGAGATTGTCCTACAGTGTGGATTGAGGAATTTGCCTTTTTCCTCATTGAAGTGCAATCTCGGATTTGGTATATATAATATGCAGGAGGTGTGACAGCTTGGCACCCTGCAAAAAAGTAGAAAAAGTTAGTTTTTTGTTGTTTTTCAAAGTTTTGCTTTTTGGAAACTCGATCATATTCTGTCAAGAATATGAATTTTGAGTTTCTGGCATAGACCCATATTTATATATGTATGGGTCTAGGACATTTCACTGAATGCTCATTTCACTGAAACTCAAATGACTGAACACAAATCACTGAAAGCACAATTCACTGAAACACATTTCACTGAAAGTTATATGTGGCCTTTTCCCTTATGTAGTGTGACCCTGGAGTTAGTATATATAGTAAGGGGGGCACTGCCCCCCTCATCAGGGAGTGTGAGGGGAGTAGGCCTCCTCATATTTTAAGCATGTGTTATGTTCAGAAAAGACTACTATATTGGAATTGCAAGTATCCATGTATATAGTTCAAAATATTTAAAATATGTGAGGAGGCTACGCACACCCCTTACTATATATACTAACTCCGGGGTCGCACTACGGTGGGGACAAGGCCATATATATAACTTTCAGTGAAATGTGTTTCAGTGAATTGAGCTCTCAGTGAAAAGTGCGGTCTAATTTGACTTTCAGTGAAATGCGCATTCAGTGAAATGTCCTAGGCCCATATATATATATATATATATATATATATATATATATATATATATATATATAGAGAGAGAGAGAGAGAGAGATATATATATATATATATATATATATATAGAGAGAGAGAGAGAGAGAGAGAGATGGATATCCCTAATCTTTATTCAGTAGTTAATACCACTAGAATTGTGGCATCTTTACAAGGAAGACCCACGGTGGTATTTATTTACTACAGAAAATTTACCCAGAGCATTGGAGAACGTATACCCTTTTTTATAGTTACTATGAAATCTTTTACATCCAGATATCCAACTGCCAACTTAAGCAGAGATTAAGCACTGACACATCAGAATACTGGCACTCATAATATTGACAGTTCATAATACTGACAAAATGCAGAACTCACAATAATGACAAAAAAAAAACAAGCCTCACATGAAATTAATTGGAAAAAAAATCTAGTTCTGTGATTAGTTTACATTAACAAAAAAATAAAAAAAATAAAATAAAATAAATCATAGCAATATCATAGGACATGGTTTGTCTGAACAGTGGTGGTATTACCAATATTTTTTTTCAAGGTAAGGTGTGGGGTCTGGTAAAATTTAGGGCTAGAGTTAGCACTCATAAGTAAGGTGGTGCAGGGGCCCCCTACCAACCTTTCTAATGCATGCTAACCCTAACCTTGATCCTAACTCTAACCTGCATTTTACCTTAGAAAACAAGTATTTCTGTAACACTTCAACTATATCAGACAGGCTCAGACACACACACACACACACACACACACACACACACACACACACACACACACACACACACACAAACACACCCACACACACTCCAAAACATGCACATTATTAAAGTTATGCCTTATATAACTCTAACTCTAACCTCCTAAGACTTGCACAAGCACAGTTCCACCCCAACACCAACCCACTTATCTCTGTCTACACTCTTAAAGATCATGTGCACAGCATGAAGTACATATACCCAACTGGCTACAACATCATGTGCACAGCATGAAGTACGTATACCCAACTGGCAACAACATCATGTGCACAGCATGACCCAACTGGCTACAACATCATGTGCACAGCATGAAGTACGTATACCCAACTGGCTACAACATCATGTGCACAGCATGAAGTACGTATACCCAACTGGCTACAACATCATGTGCACAGCATGAAGTACGTATACCCAACTGGCTACAAGATCATGTGCACAGCGTGAAGTACGTATACCCAACTGGCTACAACATCATGTGCACAGCGTGAAATACGTATACCCATCTGGCTACAACATCATGTGCACAGCGTGAAATACGTATACCCATCTGGCTACAAGATCATGTGCACAGCATGAAGTACGTATACCCATCTGACTACAACATCATGTGCACAGCATGCAGTACGTATACCCAACTGGCTACAACATCATGTGCACAGCATGAAGTATGTATACCCAACTGGCTACAACATCATGTGCACAGCATGAAGTATGTATACCCAACTGACTACAACATCATGTGCACAACATGAAGTACGTATACCCAACTGGCTACAAGATCATGTGCACAGCATGAAGTACGTATACCCAACTGGCTACAAGATCATGTGCACAGCATGAAGTACGTATACCCAACTGGCTACAACATCATGTGCACAGCGTGAAGTACGTATACCCATCTGGCTACAAGATCATGTGCACAGCATGAAGTACATATACCCAACTGGCTACAAGATCATGTGCACGTATTTACCTCTAAGTGATCAGTCTTCCTTCAGTAATTCTGTATTCTGCCTTATAATGACTTCCATGGCTGCATCCTTCACTAATACAAACACTGGAAGGTACACAGTACTGTTGCTGTATTTACATGATCTTGGGGTTGGAAATGGCCATTCTGCAGGTCAACACCATCACAGAAACTAGTGGAGTATGTTTAGACATACTGAATTAGTTTTTCGGCTTCTTTTTCTACTACTCAAGGTTTGTTCATAGGTTCATAGGTTCATACCAGGCTATCTGCCCTAGGGCATTTATAAGCCTAGCCAAAGTGTGTTTGGCTTTCGCCACCCATTTTAAATTAATTTTGCTATGCCTTTTTTTGAGGTTAGTATACTGTGCCTCTGTCTAACAGTGACACAGAAGTGATAGCCGGGGTAAACCTACGATCTCCCATCCACTCATCAAGATTCCTCTTGAAGAGAGTCAATGTGGGACTCTGCCTAACCTGGACTGGGATTTTATTCCAGAGTGAAGGGAGCCTCTGGGTTATGAATCTGTCCCTCCAGCATGTCCAATTTATTTCAGTGCTGAGGATCAAGTCTCTCGAGCGCGTAGCTCGATGGGATTTGGATTTTCTGAGGTGCAGCATGTCCATTAATTCCGGGTTGGACATGGCTTTATACGTCAGGCACAGATCGCCTCTAAGCAGGCGGTATGCCACTGAGTAGAGCTGGAGTTTCTTTAACCGGGCAGCATATGGCATCTGTTTGAGCCCTTTGATCCTCTTGGTGAGGTACTTTTGGGGTCTTTCCAGTTGCTGCAGGTGTCTGGTAAGGTACATCCCAAAAGGGGCATTGTACTCAATTATGGGCCTGATGAGGGATGAGTAAAGAGGCGATGACCTCCCTGATCTAGATGTGAATCCCTTCATGATTAGGTGGGCTATATAAAATGTTTTTCTAACCACTTTGGCCACGTGGTTGTCAAATGAGAGATTGCTATCAACTTGGGTCCCCAGGTCCCTAATGACTTCTTCTGTACTTAATGGATTACCACCTATGTGGTAATTTGTGGGCACTTTGTTTTTGCCAAAGGGGATGACTATACACTTTTTGGCGTTTAGCTTGAGGCCATGGCTCTGGTTCCAGTTGTCTGTTTCTATGAGGCCCTTTTAATTTAATGTTATTTTTAATGTTTTTCCTGTAAACGATATACAAGGATTAAAGATCTAACTCAAAGTCAATACTAATGCGTCTACTGGCCTTGCTTTCTGTTCTAGTGTTATTATGTTACTGGACACTTGGAATATAGTGCTTTATTTAATTTAATCATTTTTTGTATTAATTACAGCTTTATATTTGTATGTTGTTCACAGGATCTACTTTATTTACAAAGCTGCTGGTTTTCTTTTTGGGGGGGATTGGTTACTGTGATAATTTCTTAACAAATGTCAGCTATTTTTCTCAGCTGATCAGAGACTAAGCTTATGTTCATATTGCTTAATAGTTTTTCATAAACACAAAGCACAACACAATGTTCTCCTGGCTTGCAAACGTCCCTTACAGCAATACACCACAAGGCATTATAAAATACAATAATAAAATAATACTTTCTGTGTTGTATGGCAGTTTAGTGATGATTTAAATTTGTTGACTCTAGCCATTTGAATAGTTTTGATGCAAGACATATGTGTTTTCTGTATGGGTAGTTATCACGGAAGCCCTGAGATGCTTTGAAGTGGATTTTTTGTTTATTATCAGTCCCACCCAACATTTTAGCAATATAGTCTGTCATTAATTCCCAGAGAACACTGCAAGTATTAAAGTAGCGGGAGTTGCTATGCTGTACATGCAGGGCACCAAGGCAATGGATGAGGGTTAAACAGTGCATGCTGCCCACCTCGACATGGCTAAGGCATGTTATTCTATACTCCAAGCCGGCATTGTTAACAAACTTACAGAATTAGGCATAAACTCCTATATAACCCACTGGGTAGTCAGATGGCTCACAGGTAGGACCCAGGAAGTTCACAGGTTCATAGGTAGGTACTAGGCTATCAGCCCTGGGGCCTATATACACCTAGCCAAAAAGGTTCCCTGGCTTTTGCTACACAAGAAAATTATTTTCCTGTGCCCCTGTCAAGCAGTGTTACAGAAGTGATCCCCAGGGTGAATTTTCTATTTCCCATCTAGTCGTCAAATTTTTTCTTAAAGAGAGTCAATGAGGATCTTTGCTTGACATGAATGGGTAATTTTTTCCAGAGTTTGGGAAGTCTCTGGGACAGGAATCTATCCCTCCAGCATGTTCTGTTTATTGTGGTGACAAGGTTTAGGTCCTTGGAGCATGTGGTTCGGAGAGATTGGGATTTCTTTAAGTGTAGCATGTCCAACAGCTGTGGGTTTGACATAGCTTTGTATGTTAGGCAGAGATTGCCTCTCAGTAGGCAATATGGAAGAAGTAGAGCTACAATTTTTTGAGACAGTCTGGGTATGCCATCTGTCTGAGGCAGGTAATACTCTTAGTGAGGTATTTCTGTGACCCTTCCAATTGTTGTAGCTGTCTTGTGAGATACATACCAAATGGGGCACTGTACTCTATAATGGGTCTGATGAGGGATGGGTAGAGAGGAACAATGACCTCCTTTTAGAGGAGAACCCTTTTGTATTAAGGTGTGCCATGTAGAAGGATTCCTGACTACTGTGGCGATGTGGTTATCAAAGGAGAGACTACTATCCACCTGTGTCCCGAGGTCTCTTATCACACGTTCAATGTTTAGTGAGCTACCGCCTATGTGGTACTTCATGGGTACTGAGTTTTTCCCAAAGGGGATGACAATGCACTTCTTGGCATTGAGCTTGAGGCCATGACTTTGACACCAAGCATCTGTCTCTGTGAGGCCCTTTTGTAGAATGTCTACACCATTAGGTGATTCTATTAATGCTCCCAGTTTGCAGTTATCTGCAAACTTTGTTAGCCAAAGAACTTCTGTGTTGGCCTGCACTTCAGAGAAGTAGATGCCGAACAGGAGAGGACCTAGGATCAAACTCGTTACTGGTCTGAAATCAGACATGGAGTCAGCTACTTTTACTGTGTGGGTTCTGTCAGTGAGCCAGCTAGCCACCCATCTTGTGACATAGGGAGTTATGCCCAGTTTAGTGAGTTTATCTATAATTTCAGAGTGGGGGGATGGTATTGAAAGCCTTGGTGAGGTCAAGATTGGCTGTGTGCACTATCTTGCCCTCATCTACGGCTCTAGTGACTGCTTCAAATAAGTCATTCAGGTTTAAAAGACATGACCTATCTTTTACAAACCCAAACTGAGTGGGTCCACGGTTTGGAGGTTACCTATGTCTTTGTTTATAAACTCCAAGATGATACGTTCCATGGCCTTGCAGACCAGGCTCATCAGGCTAATGAGGCCTTAGTTTCCAGGGTCCGTGGTGGCACCACCTTTGTGGAGTGGGATAACCATTACTGTGCACCATTCAGTAGGCACATAGACTGAGGTGAGGCTATGATTGAATGTGGTACTTAGGTGGGAAGCCAGTTCATTCTGTAGTTCGTGCAGTACGCAGCCTGGGATGTTGTCTGGTCCCATGGATGCTGTGTTCTTGGCTTAGGAGAGTGCAGTCTTTACTTGTTCATCCATGGTTACAGGGGCTTTGCATTCTTCTAGTATTAAGATGGGCCCTTTAGTGGGTGAGAGGGGGGTAAAGTTAGCACTGAACCTATCTGCCAGGATGCTGGCAATATCGATCGGTTCTGTATATTTAGTGCCATTGTGCTGTAGCTCAGAGCAGATCTGAGTGTTGCCATTTAGATTCTTGACAGCTGTAGAATGTTTTGTGGTTGTCTTTGGAATCAGTAGCAATTTTATTTTCATAACTGGCTTTGGAGGATTTTATGAGGGGTCTCAGCTTCTTGCTGAGGCTGACCACAGACTTCCTCCAATCTTGGGATTTTACTTTTTTGCAGCAGCTTCTTCCTTCTGTTGTAGAGTTTGTTTATGCCAGGGGATCACCAGATTTTCTTCCTTTTTTTTGGAGTATAGCATCTTGGTTCTGTGGGGGGTGGCACGATCCATGCACTCGTGTAAGTGCTTATACAGTACATTTGTGTAAGATTCAGCAATTGTACCTCTATTTTTAGTCTGCATGGGTGTCATGAAGTTTGCCACTTCTGTCTTAAGAAGCATGAATTTGGCTTTGGAGTAGTTTTTGACAGTGGTTTCCTTAATGGGGGATGGGAGTGGGATATGGATGTCTAGGGTGATTAGCTTGTGGTCGAATCTGACCAGCGAGGAGTTGACCTCTGGCGTAGAACACTGGTTACCCATATTGGTAATGATCAGGTGCAGGATATTGCTGCCCCTGGTGGGGGTGAGGACAAGCTGATCCAAGGTGTTGTAATTTATAGGTTTTAGGTAGGTAGTAGGCTATCTGCCCGAAGGCATTTATAAGCCCAGCCAGAATGTGTTGGCTTTCACCGCCCCCTTAGATTAGTTCCCTGTGCCTCTGTCCAGCACAGCCATTGAAGTGATCCCTGGGGTAAACTTTCTGTTTCCCATCCACTCATCAAGGTTTCTCTTGAAGAGGGCTAGTGAGGAGCTCTTCCTAATGTACATTGGAAACTTGTTCCAGAGCATGGAAAGTCTCTGGGACAGGAATCTATCCCCTCCAGCACATTGTATTTATTGCTTTGGTGAGGTTTAGATCCCTGGAGCATGTGGCTCGAGGGGATATAGTTTTCTTTAGGTGGAGCATGTCCATCAATTCTGGGTTAGACATGGCCTTGTATGCCAGGCAGAGATCACTTCTGAGTAGGCAGTATGCAACCGAGTACAGCTGGAGTTTCTTCAGTCGAGCTGCATAGGGCATCTGCTTGAGGCCAGTGATCCTCTTGGAGAAGAACTTCTGTGGTCTTTCCAATTGTTGTATTTGTCTTGTAAGGTACATCCCAAATGGGGCATTGTACTCTATGATGGGTCTGATGAGTGATGCGTACCCTTTTGTGATTAGGTGGGCCACATAGAAGGATTTTCTAACCACTTTGGCAGTGTGATTATCAAAGGAGAGGTTACTATCTACTTGGATCCCCAGATCCCTTATTACGTCTTCCGTATTTAGGGGGCTACACCCTATGTGGTAGTTTGTGGGTACTTTGTTTTTTCCAAAGGGGATGACTGCGCACTTTTTGGCATTTAGGTTGAGGCCATGGTTTTGACACCAGGTATCTGTCTCAGTGAGACCCTTTTGGAGGATGTCTGTGTCAGCCAGAGAGTCAATTATAGCCCCTAGTTTGCAGTTGTCTGCAAACTTGGTCAGCCATAGTCCTCCTGTGCTTGCCTGTAACTCTGAGAAGTATATCTTACATCTGGAGCATTTCTCCCCGGGTCAACACTGAAAACAGGCTCTGTGGAACCTAGTTGGACATTTCTGGTCAACAAATGCTAAATAAAAATAAATAAATAAAATAAAATATATGCTGAACAGGAGGGGTCCTAGGACTGAGCCCTGTGGAACACCACTTGCAACCAGTTTAGAGCCATACCTAGCTCCTGCAACTCTTACCATGTGGGTTCTGTCCGTGAGCCAGTTGGCAATCCATCTCGTGACGTAGGGGTTTATGTTCAGGCTGATGAGTATGTCTATAACACCTGAGTGGGGAATAGTGTCAAAGGCCTTTGCAAGGTCTAGGTAGACTGTGTGGGCCACCTTTCCCTCATCTATAGCCTTGGTAACTGTCTCAAAGAAGTCCACCAGGTTTAGGAGGCATGATCTGCCCTTAACAAAGCCGAACTGGGTAGGGTCCAGTGTTTGGAGGTTTCCAGTGTCTCTGTTAATGAGATCCATGATGATGCACTCCATAGCTTTGCAGAACAAGCTAGACAGGCTTATAGGGCGATAGTTCCCAGAGTCCATTGTAGCTGCACCTTTGTGGAGCAGAATAACCATTGCTGTGCGCCACTCTGTGGGCATGTAGCCTGTGGAGAGGCTGAGTTTAAACAGTGTGTTTAGGTGAGGGGTTAGTTCATCTTTGAGCTTGTGTAGGATGCAGCCTTGGACACTGTCTGGTCCCATTGATGCTGTGTTTTGGCTTTGGAGAGGGCTGTTTTAACCTGTCTGTGATTTCAAGGGCATTACATTCTTCTGGTATAGTTATGGGCCCTTTTGGGGGTGAGAGGGGGGTGAAGTTTGCACTGAACCTGTCTGCCAGGATGTTGGCTATATCGGTCGGTTCAGTGTATTTTGTGCCATTCTGCACTAACTCTGAGGAGATCTGAGAACTGCCACTTAGATTCTTGACATAGCTAAAGCATGCCTTGTGGTTATCTTTGGAGTCCATGGCAATTTTTCTTTCAAAGCTAGCCTTGGATGATTTTATGAGGGATCGTAGTTTCTTGCTGATACTGATCAGGGATGTCTTCCCTTCTTGGGATTTTACTCTTTTCTGTACTAGTTTCCTCCTTCTATTGTATATCTTGTTTATGGAAGGGGTCCACCAGACTGGTTTCCTTTTCTTGGAGGAGTGAGTCTTGATTTTGTTTGGGATAGCACGATCCATGCATTCTTGTAGGTGCCCATAGAGTGCATTAGTAAAGGATTTTGCAGCTTGGACAGCATTATCCTTTAGCATGGGGACTTTGAAACTTCCCACCTCGGTCTTAAGTAACGTGAAGTTTGCTTTTGAAATGTTTTTCATGGTGGTTTCTTTGACCCGCTGGGGGAGGAATGTGGATATCCAGAGTGATTAGTTTATGGTCAGATCTAACCAGTGAGGAGTTGACCTCCGGTGTGGAACACCAGTCGCCCATGTTGGTGATGACTAGGTCCAAAATGTTGTCACCTCTTATGGGGGTGTTGACCAGTTGATCCAGGGCATTTGAGTTTATAAATTCTAGGAAATGTTGGGCAAGAGAGTTCATACTTGAGTAGTTCTCTCAGTTAATGTTTGGGTAATTGAAATCACCCAATATCAGGGTGTTTGGTAGGACCTTTATATTTCTCAGTGTTTCCAGGAATGTGGAGTGGGGGTCCTGGGACATGGTGGGTGATCTATAGCAAACTATAATTTGAATAGCAGTTTTACCCATTGTTAGTTGTATGTGCATGATCTCTGAAGCATCGTGCTGTGCCACTAACCTGGAGGTGTGGGTATCCTTGATGAATATGGATACTCCCCCACCTTTTGTATTTTGGTTCGGGTTTTGTGGCCAAAATGTATGGTATGAGTTGTAGCCTGGTAGTGCTGGGGTGCTCTCTGGAGCCTTAAACCAGGTTTCTGTTACTGCACATGTATCGATTTTCTCCATACTGAGGAATGCCTCAAGTGCATGCATTTTGAGGTTTAGACTTCTGGCATTGAGCAACATTGCCCTCAGTTTTTTGTTACTTGTGCTATTTATGGCGGTGGGTTTGTCTTTTGAGCCTTGCCTAAAAAAGGCACTATGGGGGTGGCAAGTGCCTTGGCCAGTATTCGAAAGCCTAATGGTGACAGGTGCAAGCCGTCTCTAGCAGAGCAGCGTAGCTTGTCGAGCATGTCATCCCAGGCTGACAGACACTGGATCCCCTTTGAATGACACCAGAAGCTTAGCCAATTGTTGAAATTGATAATTTTTTCTCTATACCTCTCTATACTGTGGTATCATTCATGGTGAGGGCAGGATGCTACTCAGGGTCAGGGTCATACCGGCCTGGGCTACGTGATCAGAGAGCTCCTCTATGTCTCTTTTCATGTAGTCCAGATAGGTACGGCTCAGGGCATTCACACCAACATGGACAATGACAGAGTCATATTTGCACTTGTTCTGGAGTGACCTAAGTGCTTGTGTTATGTGGCGGATCCTGGCACCCGACAGGCAACTAACAGTAACCTTCTCCTTGTTCAGCCTAGTGAGTGGGACGTCAGTGTGCCTGACTATAGCGTCACCTATTACTAGTGTGTTGGGTATGTTATTTTGCCTTAAGGGCTGTGATTGTGTGGCACACTGGTTTTGTGAAGTATGTGTTTTATGGTTTGTGTTGGGGGGGTGGAAGTTGCTTGGATGTCTGCTTTGGAGGTCTCTGTTGCTTTTGCAGATTCTTATTTAGAGCCCCCTAGTATGTTTTTCTGTATTTATGTGTGTTTTTTGCCAGTGCTGGTTTCATATGTGTAAGTGAGACTGGTGGTGTGATGCAAGTAATTCCCTTCTCCTCTTGATTGCCTGGTCCAGTCTTGGGTTGAGAGAGCTTAGCCTCCAGTTTGGCTGTATAACTGCATCTTTCACATGTATTAGTGTTTGGTGGAAGGAGGAGAGGGTTGTCTGTGTACATAAGGCAACTGTAACATTGCCTCAAAATGCCCAGATTCACCATTTGGACTGGAGAGTACACCTGAAACTGCCCTTTGGACATGCCTGGATATGTATAGTGAACTGTTTTACTGATTGGCTGGTAAGGTCGAATAGAGAGCCTTGTCCTTCTCTACAGTATAGGGGGGGTCTAATGCTAAGGTTTATTAGTGCTTGCCATGAGTTTGGGCAAGTGCCGGGATGCGAAGTGAATGATCTGAGTGCTTAAGTTGAAAGTTTGTCTAGTTCCAAGGGAAAAATTGAAAAGTAGACTTTGTGGAGCCAGGAATATAGTTATACCCTAGATAACCGGTGCTGCCTGGTGTGCAAAACCACGCAGATGTGAGTTTTATTGTAGGGAAATAAAAGAGATAGAAATGAACCCAAAATGTCCAATAAACTACTCATTTCTGGGCTGAAACCACTCCTCCAGGGACAGATAGGCTGCTCAAAGCTCCCTCTCTGACAGTGAACAGAGAAATTTCCTTTTATCCAAGTAAGGTCTGGGCAAAAGCAGAAACATGTAACACAGCCCTGAATTCAGCATCATCATCATCATCATCATCCCTTTTTTCCCATTTACATGGGGTCGGGGTATCGTATTAACTGTCGCCAACTCTCTCGATTTAGTGCCACTCTCCTGCCTTCTTCAACACTCATGCCTGACTGTTGCAGATCTTCTTTCACACAATCCATCCACCTCTTTGCTGGATGCCCTCGCTTCCTCTTACCTTCTTCCTGTCTGTCCCAAATCTCCCTCACTAGATTGTCTTCTGCTTTTCTACACATGTGCCCAAACCATCGTAATCTGTTCTCTTTGATCTTTTCTGCAATTGGAGCTACTTTGGTTTCTGCTCTTATGTCCTCATTTCTTCGCCTGTCCCACAGTGTGCATCCTACCACCTTTCTCAGGCACTTCATTTCCATCACCTCTAGCTTCTTCAACTGTTCTGCCTTTACTGCCCAGGTTTCTGTACCATACAGTAGTACTGGTCACACCACTGTCTTGTACACCTTACTTTTCAGCTTCTTTGGCATTCTTCTGTCATAGACTACACCTGACACTCTATGCCAGTTGGCTGCAGCCCCTCTGATTCTAGCTTTGACCTCTTCTTTCAGACTACCCTTCTCCTCAACCCCCCCCCCCAGACACTTGAAGCTGTTTACCTGTTCCACTATCTTTCCATCTATCTATTCTCAGCTTCTTCTGATTTCCCCAATCTGCTGCCATTACCACTGTCTTATCTGTGCTTAGTTTCATCCCATGTGCCTTCAGATTTGCATTCCATTCATCTATCCTTTGCTGAAGTTCTAGATCAGAGTCTGCCTGTACTGCCACATCGTCTGCATGCAGCAGCTTTGTTGCTCTGACCCCTCCAACCTGTTTGCTAATGTAGTCCATTACCACTATGAACAGCAGTGGGCTCAGCTCTGAATCCTAATGTACACCCACTCCCACTGGGAACCCCTCAGTGAGGCCAAACACTGTTCGTACTTGAGTCACTGGGTCCTTGTACATAGCCTGTACTAATTCTACTAATGTTTCTGGGACTTCAAACCACCGCAGTACTGCCCAGATCAGCTTTCTTGGGACCTTGTCATATGCTTTCTCCAAGTCTAGGAAAGCCCAGTTTGACTCTCTCCTCTTCTCTAGTTTCTTCTCAAGTATCTGTCTCAATGCAAACATCGGGTCAATTGTGCTGCATCCTGATCTGAATCCGAACTGCTCATCTCCCATCTTACATTCTACTATTCTGCATATCCGTTTATCAATCACCCTCTCCAGAACTTTCATGCAATGTGGTAGGAGTTTGATGCCTCTGTACTGTCCACAGGTGTGGATGTCCCCTTTGTTCTTGTACACTGACATGAGTATGCTTATTCTCCAGTCATCTGGGATACGCCTCTCTCCACACTGCAATCAGTACCCTGAATTCAGCACTAACCTGCAAACTAGACTAAACTAGCTTAGAAAGGCAGGAAAACAAGTATTTTTTTTTTGTTTTTTTGTTTTTTTCAGAAAATAAATCAGATACAATTAAAAAAACACTTTAAATGCACAGAAATGGCTATCACACTTGAGTGTGTAGCCTACAACAGTTAAATAGGCAATTTAAACACAAAAACGACTTTGTTAAAGTGCAGGCAGTAAAATAAGTACAATATGTAGCTGAAACAAGCTTTTAAAAATCACAGAAACTCCAGAAAATTGGCGTTTTAGGCAGAATTAGCTAAAGGCAGCAAGAAAATGCAGAAAAATGATACTTAATCACGCCAAAGTCTCTCTCTTGTCTCTCAGCTGCTGTAGAACTCTGCAGGGCACCAGGCAGGAGCTTGCTGAGCTGTATACTAGCACAAAAACCTTGCAAATGCGGGTTTTATAGCAGGGAAATGAAAAAGATAGGAATTAGCCAATAAACTACTAATTTCTGTGCTGAAACCACTCCTCTAGGGACAGATAGGCTACTCACAGCTCCCTCTCTCACAGTGAACAGAAAAGCTTCCTTCTATCCAAGTAAGGTATGGGCAAACACAGAATTCCAGAAAATGTTGAGCGAATGAGTTGGTACATGAGTAGTTTTCCCAGCTGATGGTGGGGTTGTTGAAATTGTCTGTAATTAAGGTATTCGATTGTATCATAATATTTTCCAGTATCTTAAGAAATGAAGAGTGGGAATTCTGGGGTATGGTGGGGTATCTGGAGGAGGAATGAGGGACTCTGAGATGGTCTAATTTAGCAGGCATCATAGTTTAGCAGAGGGAGTCAGGGGAATAGGGTCCAGTTTTACTCGGTGATATGGCACTGGTATGGTTTAATTGTGCTGTTATCCAAGGTGTGTCAGGTTAGATTAGAAGGATCAGGTGTTTGTTGCAGGGTTCTGGGGTAGCGTTTACAACTAAAGTGTATAGTAGGGGTGTTGCAGCCTTCAGGGGGTAGGAGATTGGTGAGATGTATTGAATTATTTGGTAAAGGTCTGTTAACCTGTTGGGGCATCCCAGTTGGTCAAGGAGGACTTATCTGCAATGACTACAGTTCCATGGGTGACAGGGTTATGTTAATTTGCACAATTTTGGAAGGGGCTTATGCTGCAAGGTTAGGATGGTGAAGACTGGTGGACACTGCCCATTGTCAAAGTGAGTTGGTTGCAAGGTTTGGTGTTGGTATATGGAGGGTGATTGGCTTACAGTTTGTGTGGTTATTGCTTCATGGATGTATTGATGGCAGTTACAGGGGAGATGTGGTTACCAAATGTTTTCTTGCGTTATAATGGATAGTGGCTTCACTGGCAGGATTATTTGGCAGTTGATCCATTAGAAAGGAAATCTCATTGTGGTTATTAATATATCTATTGGGCAGAAAAAGGGGTGGCAGTGAAGCATGATGGCAAGTTGTTCATCTTGTTTTGTTGTGGGTGACATTTGGCTTCTTAGAGTTTTGGTGGTACATTGTTGTTGTGCGGTTTCTCCTGGTGTGGTTTTAGTTTTGGATGGTGCATTTGGTAAGTAATGATCTGGGAATCATGCTGACGCTACTAGTGGTGGTTAGGTAAGTCAGAGTTCACACAATTACAGAGAATATGCTAGGTTATGAGGTTATGGATTGTCACTTTAGCATTTTAGAGGGATTTGTGTTTAATTTAGCTAATAGGTGATTGGATACTTTGGCTGTTTATGTAATAGGTTTTTAGGAGGTGATAACATGAATCCAGTTTGGTTACAGAGGATGCCCATACTCCGAATGATGGTTGGCTTTATGCCTTTGATGGGTGGTTAAGTTAGAAGTTTGGTAGGAGAGAGGGGGAACAGCCTGGTCAGGCTACTGGGCGGAGAAGAGGGACAGGCTTGCCCTCTTCTGTTCCCCCTCTGATGTTTGAATGTTCATTTCGATGAGTTGGGAAAGGAAAGTGAGCAGTTAGAAGCAATAAGTGGTAAATATAAGTGAGCGGAGGTAAGGAGGCAATAAGTGGTAAATATAAGTGAGCGAATGTAAGGATTGGAGGTAAGTGGTAAATATAAGCGAGCGGAGGGAAGGATTGGAGGTAAGTGGTAAATATAAGCGAGCGGAGGTAAGGATTGGAAGTAAGTGGTAAATATAAGCGAGCGGAGGGAAGGATTGGAGGTAAGTGGTAAATATAAGTGAGCGGAGGGAAGGATTGGAGGTAAGTGGTAAATATAAGCGAGCGGAGGTAAGGACTGGAGGTAAGTGGTAAATATAAGCAAGCGGAGGTAAGGATTGGAGGTAAGTGATAAATATAAGCGGAGGTAAGGATTGGAGGTAAGTGGTAAATATAAACAAGCGGAGGGAAGGATTGGAGGTAAGTGCTAAATATAAGCGAGCTGAGGGAAGGATTGGAGGTAAGTGGTAAATATAAACAAGCGGAGGGAAGGATTGGAGGTAAGGACACTGCTTATTTGGTTGGTGGGGTAATCCAGTAAATGGTATATGAAGTGAGTTGTTGGATGCTGCTTCATAAGAAAAGCAAGTGATTGGAGGTATGGACGCTGCTTACTGGGTCAGGATGAATAAGGTCAAGCTGTCCTGATTAACATGGATGTTTATGCTGTGATTAAAATCAGCTATACTATGTTCAATTGTAATTAATAAATGTTGGTTATCAAAGTTATGTTATGGAAGTTTAATAAAGGTCGTCAAATGTCATTCGATGTCATATGTTTATTGAAGGGAACCAGGACAAATGAGGTTTGGCAACAAACCAATTTGTCCAGGACATCTTCAGAAGGGGGTCAGATAAATATATTAGTGGGAGTTAAGAAGGTGGGGAGGTGAAAGGGTTAAATGGAAGGAGGCATGATTGGGAGGAAATGATATAAGGGTGTGGAGGGGCTTAAGGGATTTAGGCAAATGTAGCTGGGTAAGGAATCGTATTTTGGCATTGAACTTGCTACCCACCCTCCCTCCCTCTCTTTGGTGGTTTGGTGGGGATTGTGGTTATTTTAGCAGTCTGGGTAAAGTCAGTGAGTGGAGGTATGGACGCTGCTTACTGGGTCTGGATGAGTATGGTCACGCTCTTTTGACTTACTTGGTGGGATGTGTAATTCAGTAAGTGGGATATGAAGTGAGTTGTTGGATGCTGCTTCATAAGAAAAGTAAGTCAGTGGAGGTATGGACACTGCTTACTGGGTCAGGATGAGTAAGGTCAAGCTGCCCTGATTAACATTACATGGATGTTTAGGATGTAATTAAAATCAGCTATACTTAATAAATGCTAGTTATCAAAGCTATGTTGCGTCTTTTGGGCATTTCCCGGTTAGGGGTCGCCACAGCGGAACTCCGGTCCGCTAATGATTGGTAGTTGAGTTTTACATGCCGAGTTACCAGCCCTGATGCACAACCTTCAACGAAGGTATGCCCATTCACACATGTCTCCACGCAGAAGATGCTCCAGCTGAGAATCGAACCGGACAGCATCTTACTGCAAGGCAACAATGCTACCGCAGCACCACCACTATGGAAGTTTAATAAAGGTCATTAAACGTCATTCGGTGTGATGTGTTTATTGAAGTGGCCAGGACAAAATAATCTTCAATTTTGACTTTGATGGTTCTTTGTTCTTCTTGCTGATCTTAAAACAAGTATGGATCAACCCAAAACTTGCAATTTACTCTATATTGTCCCAAGTCAATGTTATATTGGAAGAGCCAGCTTAATATCCTAGGGTCCCATGATGTATCTGTCATACAGTTAGGCTGTCCACCCCCCACTCATCTCTGGTGTAAGTCTGGGTAGCAGATGTAATGATTCCTCCTGACAATATTGAAAATATGCATTCTGGAATACCTAGCTGGATATTATCTAAAAATCCCAAATAAGCAAAGTATCTTTCTGTAGCAATGTCTGCAAAGCACAAAAAAAAAGCATCAGGTCCTTAAAATAACATTTGCAGCTTTAACAATTATAGACTTAAACTGATAGTATTGCTTGTTGCCCTGAATTTATTTAGATTTTCTGCATGAAAAAAACCTATGTTACTAATAAATAAAATCTTGCAACTAAAATGATAATGTACTACAGTGAAATGGAAAGGCTGTAACTTCATTATTAAATCAAATGGAAACCTTAGTGGCATTTTTCGCCCTGTCATAAACTCAAAATGAATCTAAAGTAATAATCCAACACTGTACTGATGCTTCCGCATTTTTTAACATTTGTGCACCTTTATAAAATTAATCTTAACTGTTGATTTGTTCTACTTTTGCTCTGTGACCCTCAAGCCATAATTCACAAAATAATTTCTTTGGTGTGCAGGGCTCCACTCACTGCCTTACATGTAGCTGTGTTTTAGCTGATGTCATTTAACTCTTTCAGTACTACTGAATGCTGCAAACATTTATCATTGCTGTCTGCATTTTTCTTGGATAAATAGTAAGAACTGTTGCTGCATAAAACTGTCACTAATTATATTTAACTGCTCTTTACCATACTGTTTTATGGCATACAGTACTGTCTTTAATTCATCTCACTGAGCTGGCCTGTAATCTGATAATTTATTTATTATTTTATTTTACATTTGTTAACCGGGGGTGTCTGACTGAGCCAAAAAGGCCCTTTTTCAGCAGAGGCCCGGGGAGAAAAGCTCCACATAGAAAAATTACAGATACATTTAGACATGATCAGTATATACACAAATTACAAAAAACATGTTTTTACAGTGGTATGCAGCACATCAACAGTTACAGCAGAGAGAACAAACAAAAAATTAATTTAAAAATAAAGGTACTTAATAGATTTGCGGTGTACAGCTGAAATTTGGAACATAGGTAGAATACATACATAGTACACTGGAGCAGTACATACATTACTCATATTCTCAAACTTTCATTGTTTGTTTTTCTTATCCATTGTACCCATAATATTGTTTTCCTCTGTAATATTGTTAATTTGTCTATTCGTATGTATTTGTATGTCTGTTTGGGGCTTTTCCCCTATATTGTTTTCCTCTGTAATATTGTTAATTTGTCTATTCGTATGTATTTGTATGTCTGTTTGGGGCTTTTCCCCTCGGGTCTCCACTGAAAAAGGGTAATTCTTATCCAGCTGGACCAACCCGGTTAACAAATGCAAATAAATAAATAAATAAATGTAGATTAGCCAGTGTTTGTGAGAATAGTTTTCAATCTTAATCAAGTACTCTAGGTTTAGTATGTGTACCTTATCCGCTTTCACTAGCCTGGGGGAACAATAATGGCACTGCCAATTTTGCTTGAGATGTTGCCTGATGAGGTCTTTAAAAGAGGCTTTGGACGATGTGTTTTGAATGCTAGTGGGGACAGAGCTCCATTTTTTTAGCCACTGAACTACTATATAGTGCATCTCCAAAGCTATTGTACCTGTTGGTGACTTCTAGTAGTAGTTTGCTTGATGATCTAAGAGGCCTTTTGGCTGAGTGATGCTGTACTAGGTTTTTGAGGGCAGGACACTTATTGGGGAGGTAATACATAGAATGACAGAGGCGGAGCTGATTGTAAGTTAGGAGGTTGGGCAGTTCAAGCCAGTGGAGTTGTCTCAAAGCAGTACAGTGATGAGTTCTATATGAGCAATAACTCAGTTATGTAAATCGGTACCTCTCATATGCTCTGGTAAACAGCAATCTGCATGAAATATATAAAATATTGAACCATTTACATGTACACATTTATAACCTGAATTGAACCTATCTGATTATGGACCTTTACTTGTCTGTCCTTAACAAGTATGTGAAGTTTCTTCATAAAGTGAAATTACATTGCATTGTTTTCCTGACATGATATTTGAACCTGCGGCTTCAATGACAAATAATATTTATGCTGCGCTCTATTCTTTCATGGGATATGAACATTTGACTGTACTGTCACTTTTAAAAATGTAACATTTGCTTTAAATTTTACATTATGTAAACTAGCAAAACATCATTATATGTTAATGTAAATGCTGTCCTATCAAGATATTATTTATGCATTGCAACCCTTTAATATCATAATTAATGTCTGCTAAACATAACAATAACGCAAAATATTCTTTTTTCAGATCTGTAACTGTAAACCATTTATTCTGTGAAATTAACTTGACTATCATTTCTGGTATGCTATACACAACTTGCGTTGCCAAAATGGTAAATATGTATACCAATTTTAAATCAAGTACTAGATTGTAACTTCACCTTTTTTGTTACTGGCCATAAAAGTGAATTAAAATTTCCTTTCCCTCTGTCTTTGCTTTTCTGAGAATAAGATTCTGTTTATGAAAATATGGTAATTTGTCTGCCTGCACTTCAGCTATGACAGCTGAACTGGCATTTATTTTATCTTTATCCTATGAATCTGCATATTTCTGTCATAGCCAATTCTTCCAATCTGTTCATCATTTGCACAGTCTCTCTCTCTGCCTTTCCTGTTTCAGTTCCATGCAGCACATGGGATGATAAATGCCCTTCAGCTCTCATTGTTTCTGTAGAGGTTATGGGTTTTACGGGCTCGTGTTGCTAGCCCAAGACCCAACCCTCCTTAGAGGGTGCACTATACAATTGCACACATGCACTCACACTTAGGGCAATTTAGAGTGCTCAGTCCACCTACTGCATGTCTTTGGAATGTGGGAGGAAACTGGAGCACCGAGACGAAACTCACTCGAATGCAGAGAGGACATGCAGACTACACTCAGAAGGCACTGCAGCCAAGGACCGAACCAGAAAACCTCTTGGTGTGAGGTAACAACACTAACTGCTGCACTACTGCACCATCCATTTGAAGTCTTCCGTACATCATTTCTTGCAAGTATCATCTGTTTGCAGTACTGTACATTCTGTAGCATTTTTATTTCTCCATAAAATCATGTTACTGAAGTCTAAACAACATGTAACTCTGGTGACATGTCCGTAACAACTATGATACTGTCACACTCAGAACTTTTCACTGCTGTACCCTTTGACCCTTTAAACTGTAACTGCACTTTTGTCCTCTGGTAAGAGGTCTAGTTGTTACTGACATGGATGCATCTGTATTAATCAGTACATTGTTCCATAATTTATTTTCTGTAAACAGTGAAATAGTGTCATTTCTTTCTACCTTATACAATGACAGATAAAACTGGTTTGGTGCTGGACTGCCCCATCCTTTATAAATATTCTGAAAATGATTTTCTGTAGAACTAGTGACAACATTGACTTGAGCTGTGGTATGCATTTCTTCTTTATTTTGGCCTAAAATATTATTTACATTGGTGTTTACATTATTACACTGGTCAAAAACCGCACTCTAATCCCTCTTACACCCCCCAGTGCAATATTTGCACTGTCTTTTGAAAATAATAAATTATAATTTATTCCATTCTGAACATTTGTATTTGAAATAATGTGAGCTTGAGACACTGAAAATGTTTGCTTTGTGCTTTGTCCAGAAATGTGTATGCCACATACACTGACTGTGTTTACTTCTGTATTTGCAATCTGCAACTTAACTCTGTATTTTGAAATACATGTGCTGTAACATTTACACTGATTTCTGAAGACTGTAAGCTAAAATTTGTTACAATTTGCATCATAGGTCTCAACCTGCTTAGAGGCCAATGTGGAACACAGACCTTAGCAATGTGTGAAGAATAATCAAAATGTGACACACCCTATTTCCGCACTGCGTGAAAAGCATACCATGACCATGTCCATGGCCTTCAACCAAAATATAAGTGGGCATACACACACACACACACACACACACACACATATATATATATATATATATATATATATATATATATATATATATATATATACACACACACACACACACACACACACACACACACACACACACACCTGTATATATACATATATATACACACACGCACACACACACACACACACACACACCACACACACACCTGTATATATACATATATACACACACACACACACACACACACACACACACCTGTATATATATATATACACACACACACACACACACACACCTGTATATATACATATATATACACACACACACACACACACACACACACACACACACACACACACACACACACACACACACACACACCTGTATATACCTACATGTAAAAATACATTTATATACACACACACACACACACACACACACACACACACACACACACACACACACACACACACACACACACACCTGTATATATACATATATATATATACACACACACACCACACACACACCTGTATATATACATATATATATATACACACACACACACACACACACACACACACATACACACACGCGCCCACACACACACACACCTGTCAAATGGCCAGAATTTTGCAGAATGCCCAAATTTTTGCCTCATAATTTTGGTCTATTCCTCATAAAATATGTAGTTTTCTAACAAATCACAGAGGAATGAAATAATAAGGTAATGGCAGAAATTTGAGTTTCAGACATCATATCCTTCAGATCATGTATTGTAGCACAAGATATGTTATTTTAGCAACTTGCTACATTTATAAGAGCAACATGTAAAAATTGTCCCTATTTTTGTGGCTTTATCACCACATTGTGTTTGGCTATTGGCTTTCGTAGATCAATATGTACGTATACCTTCAAGAAGCCTTCTAGGGGCTTGCACAAGTGTATAAATACTGAGTACGTGCGAGCCTGACTGCCATTTTGTAGTTAGCTGTTGAGATATAAGTATGTATAGCTGTGTAGTCTGTCAGTTAATCAGTTTGTTTATATTCTGTACAGCTACTATCCATCCTGATCTGTTTCTGTGTAATAAAGCATATAAAAGAACTACCGTGCATGTTCTTCTTCAACAGTAAACCAAGACGAGTGGTCAGAATGGGATCCAGAAATCCAGAATAGAGACCAGAAGGCACAGTTAATGGTGAAGGAATATAGAGGAATGGATCATCCCTACTGCATGTATAACTCACAAAAAGGTTAGAAAAGTATTTCAGGTATCAAAGCTTACTTAAATAATTTCTTATTCACAAAATAAAAAACAAAGCACTCAGAATGCTTTAAATGAACTTCTAAGTAAATAAAATGTCCGAAACAGTGACATATTGATAAAAATATTCAAAATAATTACAAAAATGCTTCAGATAATGTCCAAATCGCAAAAAAATGTGTAAAATAAGGAAAACGACCACATTTTTTCTCTGAGCTACTTTTTGCATTAATTAAAGCTATTCAAGATATTCAAAGTATACAGAGAGAGTCTGCATGTTTGCGTAGTATTACAGTACACTTATTTTGCTAAATACAGCCATTTCAAGCCATATTTCACAAACTACAGTATTTTGAAGAGTTTATTGTGCATTTAAATGGTATTTATGTACTGCTTGCATGTGCATGTTCAAACATAATTACAAAGGCTGTATTTTCAGTGTGTTTGGGCATACTTTGTTGGCATGGATGTAGGATTTCATAGACCAGCTCCACTTGTATTTAATAATAATATTGCAGAGAATTGAAGAGTGTTTGAGCAAAAGTACGACATTTTCATACAGGCTGCACCTTCTGATAAAGATGACAGTACAAAGGCATTTATTCTGCTTAATGTAGCTGGTTCAGAAGCCATTGAAAGACAACATTCGTCTGTGCATGCACCTGCTGTTCTTGCGGGGGGGGGGACCGTCATATAGTGGTACCATCTGAGTCAAGGGAAGACCCCAAGTGCTTAAAATTTAAATTTAGAGAAATGTGTAACCCCTAAACGAATATTACAATGGAAAGGCACTTATTTTACACAAGGGATCAAAAGCCTGGGGAAATTTTTGGAGCATATTTATTTATTTATTTGCAGTCTGTTAACCGGGAAAGTCCATTTGGTCAGAATGATCCCGTTTTCAATGGAGGCCCGGGGAGAAAAGCTCCATATACGATTATTACAAAGCTAATATCAAAAAAGTTAAGTACAATACAATTTTCAAAACTACTAGAAACACAGTAATATAGAAGCAGAATAATAATATTTGAGCAAAGTGTTGTAACAAAGCAATGAATGAAATTAAAACATAAGTATTTTGTAGTACACAAGTATAATTTGGAGCGCAGGTACTTATGCACTCAGTTTCATGAGGTGAGAGGTAGGAAGAATTAGCAAGAGAGTAGAACCGTGAAAGGTGAATAGGGTGAGTTATGAGAAAGGAAATGGTAGAAGGAGTGGAAATGAAATGAAGGAGTCACTAGGGTGAGTTATGAGAAAAGAAAAAGGGAGAGGGAGTGGAAATGAAATGAAGGGAGTCACTGGGGGAGTTATGAGAGGAAAAGGGAGCAGGAGTAGAAATGAAATGAAGGGAATCACTAGGGTGAGTTATGAGAGTAGATAAAGGGAGAGGGAGTGGAAATGAAATGAAGGGAGTCACTAGGGTGAGTTATGAGAAAGGAAAATGGGACAGGGAGTGGAAATGAAATGAAGGGAGTCACTGGGGTGAGTTATGAGAAAGGAAAAAGGGACAGGGAGTGGAAATGAAATGAAGGGAGTCACTAGGGTGAGTTATGAGAAAGGAAAAAGGGAGAGGGAGTGGGAATGAAATGAAGGGAGTCACTAGGGTGAGTTATGAGAAAGGAAAAAGGGAGAGGGAGTAGAAATGAAATGAAGGGAGTCACTGGGGTGAGTTATGAGAAAGGAAAAAGGGACAGGGAGTGGAAATGAAATGAAGGGAGTCACTAGGGTGAGTTATGAGAAAGGAAAAAGGGAGAGGGAGTGGAAATGAAATGAAGGGAGTCACTGGGGTGAGTTATGAGAAAGGAGAAAGGGAGAGGGAGTGGAAATGAAATGAAGGGAGTCACTGGGGGAGTTATGAGAGGAAAAGGGAGCGGGAGTGGAAATGAAATGAAGGGAGTCACTAGGGTGAGTTATGAGAAAGGAAAACAGGGAGAGGGAGTGGAAATGAAATGAAGGGAGTCACTAGGGTGAGTTATGAGAAAGGACAGAAAAAAAGGATGGAGGAGCAGAAACGATATAGAGTGAGTCAGGTGGGGTGAAAGCATGAGCATCCCAGTGAGAAGATAGATGGGAATGGAGTATGGTCTTGAAGGTGGCGTGGTTTTGGGTGATTTGAGTGTAGGGGGAGGTAAATTCCATAGGCAAGAGAGGGAGAAAGACAGGAGAAATTGCTCAGGTGTACATAAATGTTTGTACACTTTGAGGAGGTTCTGGTTACTGGACCTGAGTAGTCTGTCAAGATGATGCAAGGTGAGTATGGAAGTGAGGGAAGGGCAGTTAGAGGGTTTGAAAATGAGTTTCTGAGCAGTTAACAGTTGAATTTAAGAGAGGTAGTGGGGGAGTTTGAGCCAGTTCAAGGAGTCGAGTGCATCACAGTGGTGGGATAAACATAGAGATTTTATTGTAGCAGGATGACAGTTTTGACTTTAGGGAGGATTGAAGGTTTGTGGGGAGAAGGGCTCCATACAACAGAGATGGGATGAGGTAGGAAATAGAAAGTATATGTTTGTAAGAAGGAGTGAGATAACGACTGTGATGATACAGCACTCCGAGCTTTTGGTGTGTTTTCTTAATACTAGTTTGCATATGAATTTCAAACTTTAAATGTTCATCAATAATAACACCTAGAAGTTTTGTATGGGAGACGATGTCAGTGGGAATCTTATTCGGACTGACTATGGAGAAGGGCTTTTTATCGATAGAGGTGCTTTTAAATGGGGTAAAGATTATGATTTTGGTTTTGGATGCATTGACAGCAAGGTGATTATTCAGCAACCAAGACCTGGTACAAGAGAAGGCATCTTGTGTTACTTGCTTGAGTTTGGGAAGAGACTGAGCATAGCAAATTATGGTGGAATCATCCACGTATTGGACAAGTTTTGTATTAGGGATGCACTGATGAAAATTATTAATGAAGACGTTAAAAAGTAAGGGACCCAGTATACAGCCTTGTGGAACTCCTGCTGGGGTGTGAAGGAAGGAAGAGGTACTATTGTTCCACTTGACGTCTTGCTGTCTATTAGAAAGGTAACTGGAAAACCAGTTAATAGAGGAGGGGGAGAGATTGGGAAGAGAGTTTGGACAAGAGAAGTTTGTGAGAAACAGTATTGAAGGCCTTTGATAAGTCTAGGAGAAGGCTAGATACAATGGTGCCAGAGTCTCGGACACGGTTTATGATATCAAGGAAGGAGAGAAGGGCAGTGGTAGTACTATGTCCAGGTCTAAATCCATGTTGAGTTGGAGAAAGAAGTTGATTGTCTAGGAGGTAGGGAAGGAGTTGCAAGTGAATGCATTTTTCAAGGACTTTTGAGATAGGAGACAGGATGACTATAGGACAGAAGTTAGAAATTTCAGTATTGTTGACTCCTTTGTGGAGGGGAATGATGAACACTTGCTTCCAGAGGAGGGGTACATAGGATTTTTGGATTGAACAGTTGATAAGTATGGTGATGGGAAAGGCTATGCTATCGGCAGCTAGCTTGAGAAAGTTAGAAGGAAGGTTGTTTGGGGCATGAGAACATGGTTTTAGCTTTAGTAGAAGTTTTTTTTATGGTGTGTAGGGAGACTGGTTGTATGGTAAAGGGGGATGAGTAGTGTTGATGTCAGTGGGACTAGAGTTGAGGGTGTGGGATGAGAGTGGAGTAGAAGTGTTATTGGAGAATGATGTGGTGAGCCTGGCTGTTGAATCAATAAAGAATTAGTTGAATTGGGCAGCTGGAGCATTTCTCCCCGGCCTCCGCTGAAAAAGGGCTCCTGGAAAACCTAGTCGGACATTTCAAATAAATAAAAAAAAAAAAAAAAATAAAATAGATATAATCTGGAGAGTTAGGGTCAGGGCAGGGAGTGTCTTTTTTGCCAGGAGAGAGGAGAGCAGAAATACTGTTACAAAATTTTTGGGGGTTGGATCTATGATTGTTTTAAAGCTTGTAGTAGTAAGACTTTTGGTCTAAAGCAATTTGCTTTTTCACTTTATTACGGAGTTGCTTATACTCAGTAAGGGTGTTAAGTGTTTTAGATTTATGTAATGCTTCCAAGATTTATCTCGGAGATGCATGAGTGTAATACTTGCTTTAGTTAGCCGAGGTGTGGATTTGGTTTTGATTCTTTTAGTTCTGGGGGAGCGAAGCTATCTAGTAGATTATTGAATGTAGTATTGAAGTGTGTAACAGCATCGTCAAGAGGGAGGGTTTTTACAGGGTTCCAGTTCATATGTTTTAGTGAGTCTGAGAAAGACAGAGGGTTGAAGTTTTATGGGTACAAGTTGTGATATAGCTGTGGTGAAGATGGAGGGAGGACGGTGAGTGATGAGCAAAGGCGGGGAGATGATCGCTGAGGGAGTTGGGTAGGGTGCCATTGTCTATAACAGCACCCTTCCCCATGTTGTATATATCTGACTTGAGAAATAAAGCTAAAATATGCAGATTTGGTGTTTTAAGGGATGAGTTGATAAAAGACAGACTAGTGTTTGGTATTAAAGATGATGCTGTGAGAAATATTTTGCCTTGTGACAGTTATTTAACTTTGAATAAGGCCATAGAGATTTGTCAAATGTTTGAGCTCACAGAAAAGCACACAAATATGCTTACAAATGAGAAATGTATGATTCCGGTATCTTCTAGTACTCATGTTAATAGTATGCAGCAAGTGGTTAAAAGAACAGGCCCAAGCACATGGCAGCAACTGTAAGCCTGGCAACAGTCACAGGTAAACCCCGTACCTTTCTAGCACATTCCAGAGCATGCAGAATCTCAGTGAAGCACAAGGGTGAGTCAGCAAACTGAAATCATGATCAGAGTCACCTGTCGTAATTGTGGTGGTAATCATGGTCTAAAAGAGAAAAGTGCTTAGCTTATGGTCAGCAATACTACAAATGCAATAGATGGAATCATTTCAAAAGGTTTTGTAAATCAAATAAGGCACATTCTTTTATTAAAAAAGAACATTCAAAGAGACAAGTTGATCAGTTAGAAATCTGTGGCCCTACTTTTTTGATGGTGTGTCTGTGCTTAATGAAACAATCAATGCGGTGGATTTATGGGCAAAGAATGAAATATTTTGCACTGTTTGGATAAATGGAAGACATATAGAGCTCAAAGTTGACACAGGTTCAAAGTGCAATGTTATGTTCATAGGTTCATAAGATGACACTAGGCTATTGGCCCAGGGGCCCTTATAAGCCTAGCCAGGAATTTCACCAGGTTGCTAGAGTATGTGCTGGTGAGAAGTTTGGTTTGGCAAAGTGTGCAAAGCTTGTTGCTTATGGTGGTGAAGAAATTCCAACTGAAGGTTCAGTAGTGCTTTCATGTTACTCTGCTGGGAACAGCTATGACTTGCAATTTTACGTAGTCAAAAGGCACATGCAGTCATTATTAGGCCTCAGAGACAGTTTGAAAATGGCACTGATTTCACTAAATAAGGAAGTGCATCACATAAGCTTGAAAGACCACTGTTCTAATCTCACCCAGTCTATTTTTCTACCTATGCTGATCTTTTCGAAGACAAACTAAGCAAACTCCCAGTTGTGTACTCCATGAAGTTAGACCCTGACATCAGTCCAGTTGTCAGGCCAGCCTGGAAAGTTCCAGTTGTCCACTTGAAGAACCAACTGAATGGGTATCCTCCATGGTAGTAGCTCATAAGAAAAGCTCAGATGATATCAGAATATGTATTGATCCATGAGATTTGAACAAAGCACTAAAAAGACCTTGTCATCCAATGTGTACAGTTGAAGAAGTCACTGCTCTCATGCCAAATGCCACTGTTTTTAATCTGTCTTAGATGCAAAGAGTTCATTTTTGCACATTTTTCTTGACCGAAAATCTTCATTGCTAACCACTTTCAGTTCTCCTTTTTGCAGGTACAGACTTTTGAGAATGCCATTTGGGATAAATTCTGCCAATGAAGTCTTCCAGTGTGCAATGGAGAAAAATGTTTATGGGTATCCTTGTGCTATTATAGTAGATTATATTCTAGTAGGAGGTAATGGTGAAGCTTAGCATGGCAGAAACCTCAAGATAGTTCTGGAAAGAGCTTGTGAAGTGAATCTTAGAGTGAATCCTCAGAAATGCAAATTCACACCATGAAAAGTCACTTATGTTGGTCATTTATTTACCAGTTCAGCCTTACGACCAGATCTTTCCAGGCAAACAGCAGTTCTTGAGATGCCAGCTCCAGACAACGTTAAAGCCCTACAATGTTTTCTTGGCATGTTTAACTATCTAGCTAAGTTCATTCCAGACATGAGATCTTTCAGCACTGCTCAGAGAGCTGACACGTAAAGGATGTATCCTGGTCATGGTTAGAACAGCAAAAGAGAGCATTTGATGTCCTGAAACAGAGAATTGCCAGTCACCCAACTCTCAGATACTATGATGTTAACAAACCAGTAATTCTTTCTTGTGATGCTTCTAAGTTTAGTTTTGGTGCAGTCATTCTTCAGAAGGGTAGACCAGTAGCATATGCATCCAGAACTCTAACCCAATCTGAAATGCAGTATTCACAGATAGAGAATAGCTCTTGGCAATTGTGTTTGCATGTTCAAAGTTCCATGATTATATTTATGGTTGACCTATCCAGACTGAAACTGACCACCAACCTCTGGTCACTATTTTGAGAAAGCCTATGCATACAACTCCAGCCAGATTGCAGTGCATGATGTTGAAATTGCAAAAGTACAACAATTTCAATCTTGTCTACACAAAAGGCAGACATCTTTATCTGCTGATACATTATCCAGATCACCCAAAAATGCCGCTGAACAGCATGAAAATGAGAAACTTGGTTTTGAAGTCATGGAAGTGAGACATTTTTCTTCCACACATCTTGATGAGCTTAGACGTCATACAGTCTGAGATCCAGTTCTTCAGCTGCTCAACCACTTTATCAGTCATGGATGGCTGTCAAAGCAATCTTGTTTACCTCATGACCTGCAACCTTATTTTCCTTACAGAGATGAGATTTGTTTTGACAATGGTATCATCAGGAAAGGCCTAAAAGTGATTGTTTCAAAATGTTTGCAACAAGAGTACATTACCATCTTGCATTGTGGCCACCCAAGAACTGATTCTTGCAAAATAAGGGCTAGTGAACTAGTATTTTGGCCTTCTATGTCAAAGGATATTGAGAAAGTACTTTCATCTTGTTCTGTATTGGTATTAAGCCACATCAACAGAAAGAACCACTTCATCTTAACCAGATTCCTGAACTACCTTGGTTGACAGTAGCTACAAACATTTTCAGTTGGAATGGTCAGCATTACTTGGTGTTAGCCTTTTATTCCAATTTGTTCGAGATTGTCCTACTTCCTTATCTAGCATCCAATACAGTCATTGCTAAGACGAAGCATCATTTTGCAGTCTGTGGTAGTCAACACAAACTTATTTCTGACAATGGCATACAGTGTACAAGCCAGCAGTTCAAGATATTTGCTAAAGAGTGGACTTTACTCATGTTACAAGTAGCTCTGAGTATCTGCAGTCAAATGGTTTGGCAGAACGTGCAGTTCAAAGTGCAAAGCAGTTGCCTGAGAAGTCAGAATGAGACAATAGTGATGTTTGCTTTGAATCTCTTGAATCTCAGAAACATTCCTCATGATAAACATCTTGGTTCACCTTGTAAGAAGATATAACTGGTGAAACCAAAGGTAAAACCAACATCAGCTTTAACAGGACAAACAACAAGTACAAACACAACTGACTTAGCGCTTTCACCCAACTAGGGCATCCTCAGAGTCAGTTAGTGAAATTTCTAACAGTCCTTAATAAATGGAATTCAAACAACTTTACAACCAATAAGCATCCAAATGTAATAAAGTTGCTATATTGGTCTCTAGAATTAACTCTTAACAATACAGCACAATTTTAGTAATCAGAAAAAAACTTTACTACTCATTCAATTGTTTACTAATAACATATCACAAAACATTTGCCCTGTAAATTCCACCAATATTTTTCTTTTTTAGAAGAAACCAAAATGTGTCAAATACTTAAAGCTTTGTGTTTTAATATACATGCCAACGATAAAGTGTCATTGATGCCATGTCTTGTACTGGCATCTACTCTAATCTGCCATAGGCATTCTCTAACTTCAAGTATATTTTTGTAATCTCCCCCAAAATCTTTTGTATAAATTCTATCAATGACAAAAAATATGATTTTTTTTTTAAATTCAAATAGTCCTTACTGTGCATGTACAAGGAATTAGTTGACTTTTTATTTTTTATATCCCTGGTGTGTTCCAATATTCTTTGTTTTAATTTCCTTGTTGTCATACCAACATAAAAGGCTGGACAATATAAACAAGTGGCCACATATATCACCATATTCGTGTTACAATTACAGTAGCCTGAACACACCAGTGTCCTTTTGTAGTTACCAACTTGTACATATGGACCATCATTGATATATTTGCATGCCTTACATTTTCCACATTTTGCCATCCTTGCAGGTCTTTGTCCAACTGGTTTAGGAATTCTCTGTAAGAATTCCTTAATATTTGTGCCCCTACTATTAATACATTTTGGGCCATCTCCTATAGCTTTTAGCATATCTGTAGGGAATATGTTGTACCATCACATTTCAATAATTTCCTTCACCTTACCAGACATCTTGGTTCACCTGCTCAGAGACTTCTGTCGACACAAACCAGAACCACATTAGCAATCAGTAGTCAGTTGTTAGTTCCATGTGTCAAGGACAACAGATCAGTGAAAGCCAATCTGTTAAAGAAGTGCTTATCCCAGAAGTCTTATTATGATGAGACCAGCAAACTGCTCAATCCGTTATGAGAAGCAGAGAAAATGAGGATTCAGACATGCAAAGGCTTTGATCGGATTGGTGCCATAAAAAGTTTATGGCCAGACCCGAGATCTTACATTGTGGAATTGCAAGGAGTAGAATTTAGGGGGAATTGGAAACATTTGTTCCCGGTGTCCGAGCCTGTATTGCAGTATCATACCTGCAAGAAAGACTCTATATTGCAGAGTGAGTTATCCAGCATTCCAGTTTCAGAGGACTTTCCATTAAATATCCCTGTTCTTGAGAAGAATCCCAAAACTCTTGAAGCAAGTTATTTACCAATAACTGTCCCTGTTGCTAAACCCAGTTCTGATTGCTATATTACTAGATCAGATCGCATTTCCAGACCATGTTCCAGATATATGGCAAATTGGACATGAACATTGTGTTTATTTTTCAGTGTCTGTGCAATTGCATGTCTTTTTTAAATATCATTTTATTGTGGGCAATTCATTAAAGAGGGAGGATGTAGATCAATATGTATGTTCATAGGTTCATAGCTTCATACTAGGCTATCTGCCCTAGGGCATTTATAAGCCTAGCCAGAGTGTGTTTGGCTTTCGCCACCCATTTTAAATTAATTTTGCTACGCCCTTTTTTGAGGTTAGTATACTGTGCCTCTGTCTAACAGTGACACAGAAGTGATACCCAGGGTAAACCTACGATCTCCCATCCACTCATCAAGATTCCTCTTGAAGAGAGTCAGTGAGGGACTCTGCCTAACCTGGACTGGGATTTTATTCCAGAGTGAAGGGAGCCTCTGGGTTATGAATCTGTCCCTCCAGCATGTCCTATTTATTTCAGTGCTGAGGTTCAAGTCTCTCGAGGACGTAGCTCGATGGGATTTGGATTTTCTGAGGTGCAGCATGTCCATTAATTCCGGGTTGGACATGGCTTTATACGTCAGGCACAGATCGCCTCTGACCAGGCAGTATGCCACTGAGTAGAGCTGAAGTTTCTTTAACCGGGCAGCATATGGCATCTGTTTGAGCCCTTTGATCCTCTTGGTGAGGTACTTTTGGGGTCTTTCCAGTTGCTGCAGGTGTCTGGTAAGGTACATCCCAAAAGGGGCATTGTACTCAATTATGGGCCTGATGAGAGATGAGTAAAGAGGCACGATGACCTCCCCTGATCTAGATGTGAATCCCTTCATGATTAGGTGGGCTATATAAAATGTTTTTCTAACCACTTTGGCCACGTGGTTGTCAAATGAGAGATTGCTATCAACTTGGGTCCCCAGGTCCCTAATTACTTCTTCTGTACTTAATGGATTACCACCTATGTGGTAATTTGTGGGCACTTTGTTTTTGCCAAAGGGGATGACTATACACTTTTTGGCATTTAGCTTGAGGCCATGGCTCTGGCACCAGTTGTCTGTTTCTATGAGGCCCTTTTGGAGGATGCTTGTGTCGGCTGGAGAGTCGATTATGGCACCCAGTTTGCAGTCATCTGTGAACTTGGTCAGCCACAGTCCTTCCGTGTTGGCCTGTACCTCCATGAAATATACCGAACAAGAGAGGTCCCAGGACTGAGCCTTTAAGAAGCTTTCTAGGGGATTGCACAAGTGTATAAATACTGAGCACGTGTGAGCCTGACTGCCATTTTGTAGTTATCTGTTGAGATGTAAGCATGTATGTCTGTGTAGTCTGTTCATTTATATTTTGTACTGCTGCTATCCATCCTGATGTGTTTCTGTGTAATAAAGCATATAAATGAACTACCCCATCGATCGGATCTGATGAAGTACTTACCATAAAGGACGAACGTGCTAATTCTTTGGATTTACTTTGTATGGAATAAATTTATGCTTTTTTACCATTATTTTTGGACTTGGATTTACTTGAGGTGGATTTGCTAAGTGTGGACTGTAGTTCCAAAAATTTTGTTGGCCTTTTTTTCTATTTTAGACTATAAGTGATGCATAACATTTGCAACTGAGAATGTCAGTAAGCATTTTTTTTTTATTTATGTAAATGAATGATTGCCTATGTCATAAGTAATAATTTACTAAAGATCTCCTCTTCTCTTTCAGCTGTTCCCATTAGGGGTCGCCACAGTGGATCATCTGTTTCCATTTCTTCCTGTCCTCTGCATCTTGCTCTGTCACACCAACCACCTGCATGTCTTCTCTCACTACATCCACAAACCTTATCTTAGGCCTTCCTCTTTTCCTCTTACCTGGCAACTCCATCCTTAGCATCCTTTTCCCAGTATACCCAGCATCCATCCTCAGCTCATGTCCAAACCAACGCAATCTCACCTGTCTGACTTTGCCTGAGCTGACCCTCTAATATACTGATTAATAATACTGTCCATTCTTGTCACACCCAGTGCAAATCTTAACATTTTTAACTTTGCCACGTCCAGCTCTGACTCTTGTTTTTTTGTCAACGCCGCCGTCTCCAACCCATATAACATAGCTGGTCTCACTACCCTCTTGTAGACCTTCCTTTCACTCTTACTGGTACCTGTCTGTCACAAATCACTCCTGACACTCTTCTCCACCCTGCCTGTGCTCTCTTCTTCACCTCTCTTCCACACTCACCATTACTCTGAACTGTTGATCCCAAGTATTTAAACTCATCCACCTTCGCCAACTCTACTCCTTGCATCCTCACCATTCCTCTATCCTCCCTCTCATTCACACACATATATTCTGTCTTAGTCCTGCTGACCTTCATTCCTCTTCACTCTAGAGCATATCTCCACCTCTCTAGGGTCTCCTCAACCTGGTCCCTACTCTCACTACAGATCACAATGTCATCTGCAAACATCATAGCCCACGGGGACTCCTGTCTGATCTCGTCTGTCAACCTGTCCATCAACATTGCAAATAATTTTCTAAAGATATTTCTTGTTTTAAAAATAATGGGATGAGTTACAAATTATGGGAAACATGAAAGCTTTTTGTTATAAGGTGGACTGCACTGGTGTAAGCATCTACTATCAGTTTGCATATGCTGATGCCACACTTCAGAAGTAAGACAGAACATATATTATGTAAATGCCAAGAATGACATTATTACATTCATAAATAAATAAATACAACAGCTATTTATATGTAATTATGCAAGACAGAAGCCAGACTGATGATAAAATCTTAATATCTTTAAGGCACTTTTATTCTGAGGACATGCAGCAAGTATTAAAAGAAGAAACAGAACCTGCTACTATAAAATCATATATTACCTAATGGAAAGGGTTTTCTAGTTGGTGCCAAAAGAGGCCCGGCACTCATTCAAGGCCAGTATGTCAATGTTTCTACATTACTTGTGTGAGTTACTATCCTATGGTCTGTCTTTCTCTTCAGTCAAGGTTCATTTTTCAGCCATTTTGCTGTGTCTGCCCATGTGTCCCTGTTTTCAGTGCAATCTCGTGTGAAAATGTTTTTGAAAGGCCTGTTGCATTTGAAATCTCCTAGGCAGCAGGTAGCTCCTCCTTGGGGGTATTACTACATTTCAACCATCTGATCTGGCTGACTTGAGGTATCTGACATGGAACATAGACAGCAGGTAACTCCTCCTTGGGGTATTACTACATTTGAATTAGCTGATCTGGTTGACTTTAGGTACCTGACATGGAACATAGATAGCAGGTAGCTCCTCCTTGGGGTATTACTACATTTGAACCATCTGATCTGGCTTACTTGAGGTACCTGACATGGAACATAGACAGCAGGTAGCTCCTCCTTGGGGGTATTACTACATTTGAACCAGTTGATCTGGCTCACTTGAGGTACCTGACATGGAACATAGACAGCAGGTAGCTCCACCTTGGGGTATTACTACATTTGAACAATCTGATCTGGCTGACTTGAGGTACCTGACATGGAACACAGACAACAGGTAGCTCCTCCTTGGGGGTATTACTACATTTGAACCATCTGATCTGGCTGACTTCAGGTACCTGACATTGAAAATAGACAGCAGGTAGCTCCTCATTGGGGTATTACTACATTTGAACCAGCTGATCTGGCTGACTTGAGGTACATGACATGCAACACAGACAGCAGGTAGCTCCACCTTGGGGTATTACTACATTTGAACCATCTGATCTGGCTGACTTGAGGTACCTGACATGGAACATAGCAGGTAGCTCCTCCTTGGGGTATTACTACATTTGAACCAGCTGATCTGGCTGACTTGAGGTACCTGACATGGAACATAGACAGCAGGTAGCTTTTCCTTGGGGTATTACTACATTTGAACCATCTGATCTGGCTGACTTGCGGTACCTAACATGGAACATAGACAGCAGATAGCTCTTCCTTGGGGTATTGAGGTACTTGACATGGAACATAGTGTCACTAATTGCTCCAAACTTACTAGGAAGAGTATCGGAATTGTTCGCTCTAATGGTGGGTCAAATTTAGCTTTTTGCACAAAACGGAATATTTGCTTGAGAACTAATTTAAGTCTAAAGTCATATCCAAGCTTACATTGAGCTCAGCTATCCTTTTACCACCTTCCCCATGTAAGGAACTTAAAAAGAAGTGAGAAGGGATACACCGTACTTTGGATATCCATGCACAATTCAGGCACTATCTTGAGAGAACAAAATATTTCACAAAATCTGATTGGTTGATCATTTGTGAAAATAAGAAAAAATGGATGACCTGCATCATAATTAAATATAACCTCTGAAAAACTGTTATAGTAGAAAAAAGTGCTATCCTGTGCAGTTTATACAAGTCAGAAAAAGTCAGTCCCCCACTGATCCCCACCCACACCACACACTTATGGGAGCTAGAAATTACACAGGGTTTGTAGGAAAGTGATGCAAAATTGCTTTTTTCAAAAATGCACAGACCAGAAAATGTGATTAACACTGTGGAAATGGATAAATATGGCCTCAGAGAAATAAATGGTTTAGCACATGAAGGGGAAATGTAATATAGTGTTACTGAAACCACAACATTTCACCAATAGGCTCTCTGAAGGCAGGCACTTTAGTGACAGTCTGCTTGGCAAGCATTCTGTTTTAAAAAAATAACATAAATAGTGGTCTGTTGATAAAAGAAAATTATGAAAAGCTATTTTTTAACTAAATGAGCCATGATTCCCTTTTAAATGAACTGGACAGCAAGTTTGAAGCAACTACTAAACAATGTTATGAGGTATAGTGTAGGCAGTAATGTATGTGTGTATATTTAGGTGAACAGCAAAAAGTGCACTGGGCATTCAGTTATCTGAGCCACGGACATGTGCTAGGAAACCTGCCCAGATAAGAACAAAGACAGCTGCATGGCACAGAAATAGATAAAAGTTGTTACTGTAAGCAAATACTTAGCTTAGTCTGTGTATGTATGTATATATATATATATATAGAGAGAGAGAGAGAGAGTGTGTGTGTGTGTGTGTGTGTGTGTGTGTGTGTGTGTGTGTGTGTGTGTGTGTGTGTATGTGATGATTTCTGGTGCAATAACAGACATTCAGAAACAGCAATAGCAGTACCTCTAAGTCTCTTAGCGCAAGAAATCTGATCAAAGTTTAAAATTATATAGGAGCAAAGACACCCAAATTAGGGACCGATTTTAAATATTACTCCTATAAGCTTAGATAATGATCTAGAGCTGATAAGTTGTTGTCAAATCATGAATTTTCTGAAGGGCATGAAGTCTGAAACTCACATTATTATTTAGTGACTTCAGCCTTCTGCGGCTTGTCAGAAGGTTACATATTTAATGAGGAACAGACAAAAGTAGGAGGTAAAAATCTATACATTCTGAGAAAATGTGCAGTTGGGAAGTATGGGAACAGCATTAGAGCAATAACTAATCCTGCCCCAACAATGTAAACGTGCTTAAAAGTAACCAATGTACAGGAGAACAGAAGCCCTGCATTGACAAACAATGAAAGGATTAGTGAAATATTTATTTACTTAGTTTTTTGAAACTTTGAATGTTGAACCATAAAACATGCCCTCAGTATGGTTTGTTGCAGGAAGAATAAAGTGAGCATATGAATGGAGGAATCAAACCCACCGTAGCATCATGAGCACTACATACATGATCATTGACCATCAGGAAACAATGTCACTGGAAAGTGTGGCTGAGCTGAAACCAAGTAGCATGCAAAAAGTAACTAAAATGAAGAATTAGGCTTCTTACTTTGGCCTGGAGTTTCCTACATGTTTCAGGGGTGTACATAAAATGATCGGGTGAATAAGGTAGGATCTAAAACCGTTGCACATAATCTTTAACTGTCTGCAATATGAACTGTCAATAAAATGAACTGTTTATATTCTGATACTGCAGTTCAGACTGTCAGCATTATGAACTGTCAACATTAGTTTGAGCAATACAAATGCAAGTGGCAGAATGAAGGGCATATTACTAATAAACATTCCTCTGCACCAGGTTTATTGTCTCACACTTCACCCTATTTACAACATTTGTCTTTTGGTTTTCACCATCAGCATGCTTCACATATTTACATATATTGATTGTCTTCCTCCTTCCTAACTGTTATCTTGCAACATTTATGTTTATCAGTCCCTCTGTCTCCTTGGATTCTGTGACTTTACCATTATTTATGTCTAAATACTTGTATTACCACCTACAATTTCTAAAGCTAATCGTGTTTCTCACTTTTTCTTGATATGCCTCAGATTCCACTTTTCTGCTTGCAAAATGTACACCTCATCATGGTGTAAAGTTTGTGCACCTCATCATGGTGTAAAGTTTGTACATAGCATCGTGGTGTAAAGTTTGTGCACCTCATCATGGAGTAAAGTTTGTACATAGCATCGTGGTGTAAAGTTTGTACACATCATCATGGAGTAAAGTTTGCACACCTGATCATGGTGTAAAGTTTGTACATAGCTTCATGGTGTAAAGATTGTACACATCATCATGGAGTAAAGTTTGTACACCTCATCATGGTGTAAAGCTTGTACACCTCATCATGGTGTAATGTTTGTACATACCATCATGGTGTAAAGTTTGTACCATCATGGAATAAAGTTTGTATATAGCATCATGGTGTAAAGTTTGTGCACCTCATCATGGAGTAAAGTTTGTACATAGCATCATGGTGTAAAGTTTGTGCACCTCATCATGGAGTAAAGTTTGTACATAGCATCGTGGTGTAAAGTTTGTACACATCATCATGGAGTAAAGTTTACACACCTGATCATGGTGTAAAGTTTGTACATAGCTTCATGGTGTAAAGATTGTACACATCATCATGGAGTAAAGTTTGTACACCTCATCATGGTGTAAAGCTTGTACACCTCATCATGGTGTAATGTTTGTACATACCATCATGGTGTAAAGTTTGTACCATCATGGAATAAAGTTTGTATATAGCATCGTGGTGTAAAGTTTGTGCACCTCATCATGGAGTAAAGTTTGTACATAGCATCATGGTGTAAAGTCTGTACACCTCATCATGGAGTAAAGTTTGTAACATAGCATCATGGTGTAAAGTTTGTACACCTCAGCATGAAGTAAAGTTTGTACAAAGCATCATGGTGTAAAGTTTGTACACGTCATCATGGAGTAAAGTTTGTACATAGCATCATGGTATAAAGTTTGTACACCTCATCATGAAGTAAAGTTTGTACAAAGCATCATGGTGTAAAGTTTGTACACCTCATCATGGAGTAAAGTTTGTACATAGCACCATGGTGTAAAGTTTGTACACCTCATCATGGAGTAAAGTTTGTACATAGCATCCCTTTCTGTGACCAGTTTGTATTACCTTTGTGTTCTATTGCTGGTTGTATTTGTTACATCTTTGTTGCTACAATTTTGAAAGTAACCTGGGCTGAGCCTGCCGATGGTCATGCTCTTATCAGATCTGTATCTATGTAACCAAAATGTACATACAATGGGTATCAAGGAGCTCCATGAAGAAATAAAAGAGTTTATAAGTGAACCTACAACTGAGACATTGATGGGGAAACTGCCTGAGTGGCTACAACCAGAACCAGAACAGCTAGGAGGACATTTTTGGAGACAGGTTGGTAACTAATGGACTACCACATGATTCATGGATTAGACTAGTCCATACCACATGATTCATGGATGGCACTAGTCCTCTTTAACGTATTTCTTATAAACATCACACTGCTAATGGACCAGGAAAGTAGCCTGTCACTGACAACAGATACAGTAGCAAAATAAGAAAGGAAAGAGAACCAAGGCCTACCAAGTCCTGCTGTGGCTTGCAGGGTTGGTGGATATGTAGTTACTGGGGAGAATGTAACAAGGTGATGCTTACCCAAATTGTTGCCCCCACTACCTCTGAAAATGTAGTTCCCCTTGAAATTACTTTCGAACAAGTCTCTAAGTTGCCATCAAAAAATAAAAATAGTACTTGCATGGGACAAAGCAATATACCAGGCTACCCTCTCAACAGTACCATGTATACAGTATCTAAGCCTCATCTTAAACTGTTCGGCCTCAGCCTGTACACAGTGCATGCACCTGATACCTGAGACTCCACTACACAATGGTGACCTCTCTGTAGACACCTGATACCTGGGACTCCCCTACACAATGGTGACCTCTCTGTAGACACCTGATACCTGAGACTCCCCTACACAATGGTGACCTCTCTATAGACCCGGGTAATGACAGGCCATCATTATCTCTCTTCTTATCTGCAAAGCCATGAAATATATTAATGCTGGCATAAGCAACTTCATATAGACCCCAATCGATTCCATTTTGTGAAGGGAAGGACCTATCTCCCATAGCCAGTATTAGGCACCAGTGAACCCTGCAGTCGCTAGGGGCCCTCTGTTCCTGAGAGGCCCCCAACCACAGCCAGTTATCTTGATATTTTGTAACATGCTTGTGTGGTTATTACTACTTTATTTCTCATCACAGTCATACCTTAGTGGTGTGCACAGGAGGTCATTATAGGTTGTGTTTGGAATGAGGATCGTGTGGTCATTATTTCTTTTACTTTTCTCACAGACCTCAGAGGTGTACAAAGAAGGTTATTATCGCTTGTGTAGGGGCAGTGCACTGTCTAGGAGCAACAAAATAGAATACATTACTGTAATAATTGTTTTCAATTTACTCACAATCACCTTAATCATAATTTATGTTCAAGTCTTCATTGGATGAAAAAGTTGTAAACAAAAGAAAAAAACTTTAAAATGCAATTTGGAGCATATAGAAAGTTACAGCTTACTGAACAAGCTGAAGAGTAAGGCAAAATATGAGAAAAGGAAGGAAAAAGTAATATGCATTATGTGGATAGCCCAAGATGGGGAGAAATGGAGGGGAGGACTGGAGGCGCATGTGTGTTTGGGAGGGGCTGCAACAGTAGACCTAGGGCACCATTTCACCTAAGCCCAGACCTGTACAATAGATGTTGAAATGTGTCATTGTTGTAACTCACTGCCAGTAACTGTAAATGTCCCTTTGTGAGATGGGTCAACACAGGCCTGTTGTAATGTAAGAGCATTGTAGCTACAGATCAGTCGGTGTGTACTACTCCCAAAAGTTTGTGGCATGAACTGAAAGATTACTTTGTAGGAGTACAGTGATAGGGTGATACTTAGACTGAAAGTGCCTAGGGGCCCACAATCTGACATTTGCTGGGGGCCCCCAAAATGCTAAGACCGGCCTTGCTGTCTCCTGAGTCTAGTGAGCTTCTTTGAAAAGGTTACTGAGGGTGTGAACAGTGGTCATTCAGAGCACAGTGCTTATCCTGGCCCGATTAACACTTTTCGTGCTATCCTCCATGTTTATATTAGTAAAAAAATAAGGAGACTTTTCCATTGGATTGCAAGTTGACTATCCTTATAGATCCTAGACTGTGAATGTTGCTGGTACTCTCTCTGAATGCATAATTGCAACTAGGGGGGTATCACAGTCATAATGTCTGGACCCTATCCTCTTTGGCACTGATTTTGCAGACATCCAAGCCAATTATCCCGAAAGTGTGACTGACCAAGTTTGCTGATGATTTGAAGCTAGGCCTTCTTATCATCTCATCCACTGATACTAAACTGTCCAACTGGCAGACTGAAACCAGTCTCAAGCTAAATGCAAAAACAGTGCAGCATATTAGCCTTCAGCAAAAACTGCTCCCACCTCATATTTTATAAGTAGATCTCCTCTTCAGACAGACACAGCCCTAAAAGACTTGAGTAGTCATGTGGACAACTCTCATTTGATCATCTTATTTCCACCCAAATCAGGAAATACTTTTATTTGAACTAGTTCATTTTCATGGTACTATTCTCAAGATCCAAAAAAGCTATCATACCACTGTACATTTCCATTATCAGACCCATTCACTGAACACCATGCCTCCTTTGATGTGCATGATCCCTTATCAGACCCATGACTGAACACAATGCCTCCTTTGATGTGCACGTTCCCTTATCAGACCCATCACTGAACACAATGATCCCTTTGATGTGTACATTTCCATTATCAGACCCATCCACTGAACACAATGCCCCCTTTGATGTGTACATTCCCTTATCAGACCCATGACTGAACACAATGACTCCTTTGATGTGCATGTTCCCTTATCAGACCCATCACTGAACACAATGCCCCCTTTGATGTGTACGTTTCCCTTTTTAGACCCATCACTGTACACAATGCCCCTTTTAATGTGTACATTCCCTTATCAGACCCATCACTGAACACAATGCCCCTTTTCATGTGTACATTCCCTTATCAGACCCATCACTGAACACAATGCCCCCTTTGATGTGTACATTCCCTTATCAGACCCATCACTGAACACACTGCCCCATTTGGTGTGTACATTCCCTTAACAGACCCATCACTAAACACAATGCCCCCTTTGATGTATACATACCCTTATCAGACCCATCATTTAACACAATTCCCCCTTTGATGTGTACATTTCCCTATCAGACCCATCACTGAACACAATGACCCATTTGGTGTGTACATTCCCTTATCAGACCCATCATTAAACAGAATGCCCCTTTGATGCATACATTCCCTTATCAGACCCATCACTGAACACAATGCCCCCTTTGATGTGTACATTCCCTTATCAGACCCATCACTGGACACAAAGTCTCCTTTGATGTGTACACACCCTTATCAGACCCATCATTGAACACAATGCCCCCTTTGATGTGTGCATTCCCTTATCAGACCCATCATTGAACACAATACCCCCTTTGGTGTATACATTCCCTTATCAGACCCATCACTAAACACAATGGCCCCTTTGATGTGTACATTCCCTTTGTCAGACCCATCCCTTAACACAATGCCCCTTTGATGTGTACATTCCCTTATCAGACCCATCACTGAACACAATGCCCCCTTTCATGTGCACGTTCCGTTATCAGACCCATCACTGAACACAGTGCCCCTTTGATGTGTACATTCCCTTATCAGACCCATCACTGAACACAATGCCCTTTTGATGTGGACATTCCCTTATCAGACCCATCATAGAACACAATGCCCCCTTTGATGTGTACAAATTCAAGCATATCATTCAACAGGAAAGGCCCCAAATGTTTCTGAGAAAACTAAAGGACCTAAATCCTTCAGCTATCTGGCCAGACTAACATACCTTTTCTTACTTGGGAACATAGGAACATACTAGACCAATGATTACTAGGACCATAAGACACCCAGCCATGTACACATCATACTCAGTAGCCCACTAGCTGCTGCAAGGTGACCTGTGTCTTGCTTTCTGAGACATGAAAGACCCTGTCCTATTAAAACTCCTGTTTCTTCACAAAACCTCTATGAAGACCCACGTTAGGACCTATATTTACTCCAACAAATAAGCAAGACTTGCTGGAGGAACAGGGCCTTCAGTCAATATATTACCTATGGAATAAGTTACCCCTACAGGTCAAACAAAGTAGTATTGTGGCTTCCTTTAAAGTTAGTCTTGGTGCTTGGATGGGTAGGCACAAATTTACTCCAGGGTTATCATGTGTGGGCCTGCTTGATTCGGGAAGTGAGCACTATTAAGGTTATCAAAAAGGTGGCAAGATTTGTGTGTCTACTTAAAGGTCATCTGCTCAGCCTCCTGCCCCTCCAAACTTCTACTCAATACCCAAATAGCCTTCTCCAAAACAGAATCATGGATGCAATCCCATCACCTAGCCCTAAATGCTAACAAAACAAAACTAATGATTTTCACTCCCACCAAAACCTTCCAATTCAACAGAGACCAATTTTCCATCAAAAGCCACAATAACACTCCTCTAGAAATCGTCCCCAGTACTAAGCTACTTGGCATTACCAATTCATGAAAACCTAAAATTCGACTCCCCCATCCTTTCTACAATCAAAAAAACCCACCAGAAAATTGGTCTCCTCTACAGACATAACTGCTACCTTACTCCCTCCTCCTGTCAAACCATCGCATCTACCTTAATTCTTCCCTCTCTCTTGTATGGTGCTACCCTATTCTCCAACCTACAGCTTGGCCTCCATTCCAAACTCAAAGCTTGTTACAACAAAATCTGCAAATTTGCAGCCAATTCTAAGAACTCTTCCTATCACTGCCACTCCCTACACACCCTAAACTGGCTAGGACTTCACAACCACCTAAAATACCTACAACTTACAACAGCCCACAAACTTATCTTCAAACCAACAGAATGCCCCTCTCTTGCCAAATCTCTAAAATCTTACACACCTAGCCACACCCTGAGATCCAAAGGCCAAACCTCCTACATGTACACAAACTCCTACACCGACCTGGCCAACTATTACTATCTCACACCATAGCCAAACTGTGGAACTCTCTCCCCGCACCACTACGTAACATACCAAACCACAACAACTTCAAATCCAAGCTTCTCTTCCATCTGTCCTCCAAATAGGAATGTCCTTCACATGCTCCCACCTAAAACACTCACACCACTAACTCCACACCTAAATCATCTTTTCCTTGCCAAATTTAACAAAATGTCACAGGTCTTTCTCCGTACATCTTTCCAAACGTTTTGCATATGAGCCTCTGGCCTATCTTACTCATATTCCCACACTGACATCCTCTTAATTGCAAAGCAGTGTATATATTATTGTAATACTGTTATTCCTGTACAGACTAATAATGACATATACAACTCACATTATCTATTAGTAATGTGGCAACTTTCTGTAATTCTGTCTTTTGTATGTTTGTAAGTTTGCAGATTTCTGTACTTTATATTTTGTAATTTTGCAAATTTCTGCATTTTATACTATGTACCGGAGCTTTTCTCCTCGAGTCTCCACTGAAAATGGGCCACAAGCCCAGCTGGACTAACCCGGTTAACAAACAATAATTAATAAATAATAATATGGCTAGCCATCTTATAGTCCCCATGATCATTTACCTACCTTGTGATGCTCCTGTGTAAGGTTACATATTTTGATGGTGGAATCCATGAATTTTTGCTGGGGTACAGTGAACTGCTCAGCAGGTTTCCTGCTGTGTCTGTGCAACTGGACTTGTCCTACAACAAATCACTCTAAAATTAGGGAAATTACTTTATTTGTTTAAATCTTTTCCTTACACTGCTAAGCTGCTCTTTCTAGCTGTGTTAAACAGAGCTGTTATTCTTGTATAATCCACCTACCACATCAACCTCCCTATTCCATATTCAGTTTAGTTGCTTTAAATTGCCCCTAGATGCAGAGTTCTCGTGCAGTTAAATGAGACAGTATGATTGCATCTCTTACAAATGGCTATTCATTGTAAGCTGTGATTCTAATCTCTCCACGTACCAGCTAAGTGGTCAACCAACAGTTCATGCCATTTATGCTCCTTGCAAGAAATAATCTCTCTTGGCCAACATAAAAGGTAAATCCACTTGTGCTTCCTTCTGTAACCAGTGTTGTAATACTGTGTATTCTTAGGTAGTATAGAAACTGCCCACTACTCAGCCAGTGATTTCTTGCTTGACACACATTGCATGAGTTAATCTGCGAGAGGTGCAGGTATTTTCACAACACAGATGCAACCCCCTCAGTTAGAAAGATGGCTTGTGAGTACCAGACTGCACTCCCCACAGTTTTTCATGAAGCCACCAGACCAGCATATACTGAGGCTGTCAAAAAGTTACACCTTTAACCTCCTAAAACTAAGAAAGCTAGGTTTTAGCATAAAGTAGTATATCCATATATTTACTGCTTCACATATCAATGAGTCACCAACCTGTGGACTGGAAACATTACACTGGCACTAATAGGTCCATGGGTTCATTAGAGGTTACTAAGCGGGTGGTCCTAAAGCCCTTAGAAGCTAAGCCATGGTAAGCCTGAGTTGCCTCAGTTGCCCTTGGTTAGATGGAAATGATTCACAGAACACCAAATACCCCTCTCCATAAGAGACATGGGTACCACTCCCGGGGTGAACTTGCAGACTCCCATCCATTTGTCTAGGTTGCACTTGAATAGGTCAATGAGGTCCTCTGCTTCATGTGAACTGGAAGTTTGGTCTAGAGTAGAGGCAATCTCTGGGATATACATCTGGCTCTTCAGCATGTTCTGTTAATGTCACAGATTGGGTTAAGATACCTTGAACGAGTGACTCTTGTGCCAGTTGACTTGCAGATATGTAGCATTTCCAACAGGACAGGGTCAGAGACTGCCCTGTAGGCCAGGCACAAGTCACCTGTTAGCAGTCTATATGATACAAAGCAGAGTAACAGGACTTTAAGTCTATCCACTTAAGTTATGATTTGGAGTCCCTGTACTTTCTTGGTGAGAAACATCTGTGGTCTCTCCAGCTGCAGCAAGTGTCTGGTGAGCTACATGCAAAAGGGAGTTTTGTACTCAATTAGCAGTCTGAAGAGGGTCAAGTGCAGTTTTGTTATAATAGCCTTAGACCTGGATGTGATGCCCTTACTTATGAAATGAGAAATGTAAAATGATTTCCTTACCATTGTGAAAACTTGGTGGTTGAAATTAAGATTGCCATCTACCTGTGTTGCCCGATCTTGCGCCCTGGGTTTGAACTTGGTGGGGGGGGAGGTGCTGTCAATATTGTAATTAACAGGAAATTCTGCCTTGCCAAATGGGATAATAATGCACTTTTTGCATTTAGATTTAGACCGTGGCTTTGGCAACAGTTATTTTTCTGTGTTAGCCCCTCCTGTAATATGTTAACATAGGATCACAGGATAATAGGGTCGTATGAGGTTTCTAGATTAATGGCCCCAGGGCCCTTACAAGCCTAGCCAAGTTCAATCAATGTTCCCAACGGTGTCTGGTTCAAGCAGACACTAAAATCATCACCTATTGCCCCTTTCCAAGATGGACACAGGTAGAACCCATGGAGTGAATTTCCAGTTACCTATCCAGTTGTCCAAACTGTGCTTAAATAAGGCCAGTGAGGGGCTTTGTTTAACATGAATAGGAAGCTTGTTCCAAAGATGGGGCAATCCCTGTGAGACAAATCTGTTTCTCCAGCAAGTTTTGTTGATGTCACACACCAGGTTAAGATCCTTTGAGCGAGTGACCCATGTGCCATTTGACTTGTGAATGTGCTGCATTTCCATCAAAACTGGGTCAGAGATTGCTCTATGTGCAAGGCACAGGTCATATCTGAGCAGTCTGTACAACACAGAGTAAAGTGACAATGATTTCAGTCTGTCCACATCAGACAGATCTTGAAGACCATGACTTTTCTTCATAAGGAACCTTTGTGGTCTCTTCAATTGCTGCAGGTGTTTGGAAGGGAACATACAGAAGAGAACATTCTATTCTATTATTCACCTGATGAGGGAAGTGTACGGGGGGGGGGGGTTATAACCTCTTTTTTTTCTGGAGGCAATGCTCTTACTTATGACAATGATCAATATAAAATGGCCTTCTTACCACCGTGGAGACATGGTGATCGAAGTTAAGGTTTATATGAACCTGTTTGCCCAGATCTCTCACCACTGACTTTGTGCTTAGGGTATTGCTATTGATGTGGTAGTTTGCAGGAACATCACCCTTGCCAAAGTGGATGATAATGCATTTTTTGCATTAAGTTTAAGACCATGACTTTGGCATCAGTCATTAGTCTGTGTAAGACCTTCTTACAGGATGTTAACATATCTAGTGCTTTCAGTGATCGCTCCAAGTTTGCAGTAATCAGCAGACTTTGTTCATAGGTTCATAAGTAGGTACTAGGCTATCAGCCCTGGGCTCTGTATAAGCCTAGCCAAAAAGGTTCCCTGGCTTTTGCCACCCAAGAAAATTATTTTCCTGTACCCCTGTCAAGCAGTGCCACAGAAGTGATCCCCGAGGTGAATTTTCTATTTCCCATCCAGTCAAGATTTTTCTTAAAGAGGGCCAATGAGGAGATTTGCTTGACATGAATGGGTAGTTTGTTCCAGAGTTTGGGAAGTCTCTCGGACAGGACTCTATCTCTCCAGCATGTTCTGTTTATTGTGGTGACAAGGTTTAGGTCCCTGGAGCATGTGGTTTGGAGAGATTGGGATTTAAGTATAGCATGTCCAACAGCTCTGGGTTTGACATAGCTTTGTATGTTAGGCAGAGATCGCCTCTGAGTAGGTGATATGTGACCGAGTAGAGCTGGAGTATTTTGAGATGGTCTGTGTATGGCATCTGTCTGAGGCCCGTAATCCTCTTAGTGAGGTATTTCTGTGGCCTTTCCGATTGTTGTAGGTGTCTTGTGAGATATATGCCAAACGGGGCACTGTACTCTATAATGGGTCTGATGAAGGATGAGTAGAGAGGAACAATGACCTCATTTGTTTCTAGATGAGAACCCTTTTGTGATGTGTGCCAAGGATTTCCTGACTACTGTGGCAATGTGGTTATCAAAGGAGAGACTACTGTCCACCTGTGTCCTAAGGTCTCATCACACTTTCAGTGTTTAGTGAGCTACCACCTATGTGGTAGTTCATGGGTACCGAGTTTTTCCCAAAGGGGATGACAATGTAATTCTTGGTATTGAGGTTGAGGCCATGACTTTGACACCAAGCATCAGCCTTTGTGAGGCCCTTTTGTAGAATATCTATATCATTAGGTGATTCTATTATGACTCCCAGTTTGTGGTCATCTGCGAACTTTGTTAGCCAAAGACCTTCTGTGTTGGCCTGCACTTTAGAGAAGTAGTTGCCGAACAGAAGAGGACCCAGGACTGAACCCTGTGGTACTCCACTCGTCACTGGTCTGAAGTCAGACTTGGAGTCAGCTACTTTTACTGTGTGGGTTCTGTCAGTGAGCCAGTTGGCCACCCATCTTGTGACATAGGGATTTATGCCCAGTTTAGTGAGTTTATCTGTAATTCCAGAGTGGGGGATGGTATCGAAAGCCTTGGTGAGGTCAAGATAGGCTGTGTGCACCACCTTACCCTCAGCTACAGCTCTGGTGACTGCTCCAAAGAAGTCAATCAAGTTTAGTAGACATGATCTACCATTTACAAACCCAAACTGAGTGGATCCAGGGTTTGGAGGTTACCTATGTCTTTGTTTATAAGCTCCAAGATGATACGTTCCATGGCCTTGCAGACCAGGCTCATCAGGTTACTAGGGAGGTAGTTTCCAGGGTCCGTGGTAGCACCACTTTTGTGGAGTGGGATAACTGTCACTGTGTGCCATTCAGTAGGCACATAGCCTGAGGTGAGGCTATGATTGAACATGGTAGTTCATTCTGTAGTTTGTGCAGTACGCAGCCTGGGATTTGTTTGGTCCCATGGATGCTGTGTTCTTGGCTTTGTCAGCCACAGTTGTTTAGTTTTAGCCTGTACTTCAGAGATGTAGATTCTGAACAGTAGGGGTCCCAGAAGTGATCCCTGTGGAACACCACTGGTTAAGGGTCTGCTGGAGGAGGTGGAGTCTCCTATTTTGACTGTATCCGTTCTATCAGTGAGACAGTTTGTAACCCACCTAACAATATATGGGTTGATACCCAGCTCGGTGAGTTTATCAATGATGCCTGAGTGGGTGATTGTGTCAAAGGCCTTGGCTAAGTCTAGGTAGGCCATATGCATAAATTTGCCCTTGTCTAGGGCTTTGGTGACTGTTGTGAAGAAGTCCACCAAGTTTAACAGGCATGATCTCTCCTTGGCAAAGAGAAACTAGGTGGGGTCAAGCATTTTGTGATTTTCTATATCTTTGTTAATAAGGTCCATGATGATTCATTACATGGCCTTGCAGAAAAGGCTGGTCAGGCTAATAGGTCTATAGTTCTCAGGGTCCATGGATGCACCGCCTTTGTGCAAAGAAATGGCAGTAGCTGTTTTCCATTCCACTGGAACAAAGCCAGTGCTTAGGCTGTGATTGAAAAGCGTGCCCAATGGTGATGCTAATTTCTGTTTTAACCCATATAGAACACAGCCCAGGATGTTGTTTGGTCCCATAGAGGCTGTGTTTCTGGCCTTGAAGATGGCATTTAAGACCCACTCTTCAAAGATACTAGGTGGGAGACAGATGTTTGGGATGCTTTGGGGTATATGTGGCAGGGACAGGGGAGTGAAGTTTTCACTGACTGTCAGGCAGCAGGTTTGCTATATTCACAGTTTCTAAATATGTAGTACTATTAACTATGAGTTCAGTGAAAATCTGGGCCTTATCTTTGAGGTAACGGATGTAACTAAAGAATGCCTTGTGGTTAGCCTTAGTTAAGGAAGCTAATTTGAATTCGTAGTGAGGACTTCACTAAGAGTCATATTTGCTTGTTTAAGTTGAGGAGAGAGTGTTTCCAGTTTTGAAACCGTTCCTTCCTGCTCTTAGACAGCAATTTCTTTTTCCTGTTGTATAGCCTATTAATGGCAGTTGTTCACCAGGCAGGTTTGTTTTTCCCTGAAGATCTTGCTTTGGTTCTATCAAGTAAGACAGTCAGTATAATTGTACAGGTGCTTGTATAAAGCATTGGTGTACAACTCAGTGCAGGTGTCTGTGCCATAAATGGGAAGAGGGGCTATGAGGCTATTTATGCGGTCACATAACAGGTTGTAATTGGCCTTGGAGAAGTATTTTAGTCTAGTTGTTGTTAAGAGGGGGTCTTGTGTTATAGTTACGTCTAGTGAGACTGATTTGTGGTCAGATCTCACCAGGGATGGCCACACACTGGGGAAGGTGCAGCGGTCTCCCCATGTGCGTGAGCACAAGGTCCAGGATGTTTGAGCCCCTTGTGGGTGTGTCAATCAGCTGGTCCAGGGCATTGGAGTTAACAAGTCCAGGAACATTTGGGCAAGTGAGTTAGAACACGTATAATTTACCCAGTCTATGGATGGGTAATTAAAGTCACCCAAAATAGAAGGTGTTTGATTGTATCTTGACTAACTCAAGTAAATCCAAGTAGGCTGAGTGGATGTCCTGATTCATGGAGGGGATCCTTTAGCAGGCAATGACCTGAAGAGGGGTCTTACCTACAATCAATAGCACCTAAAGTAATTCAAGGGAATCGTGCTGTTTAACCAATCTTGAGGTATATTTATTTTTAATGAATATTGATACACCACCTCTTTTAGTTCTCATGCCTTCAGTTTGTGGTCTGAACGTGTGGAAGGAAATGTAACCTGGCATAGCTGGGGTGCTCTCTGCAGCCTTAAACTAGATCTCAGTGACTGCACAAATGTCAGCATCTTCCAGGGTGAGGACTGCTACCAGTGAGTGCAGTTTCTGGTTTAGACTCCTAGTGTTTAGCAGCATAACCTTGAAATGGTTTTTAGAGGATATTTTTATGTATGGAATTTTGTTCTTGTGACAGTGCCTGAAAACGGCACTATGGGAATGGCATGAGCCTTAGCCAGTAACCAAAATCTCAGGGGTGACAGATGAAGACCATTTCTAGCAAAGCATTGAGGTCTGTTGACCATGTCATCCCAGGCTGAGAGATGCTGGATGATGGATCCTTTTGAATGACACCAGAAATTAAGCCAATTGTTTAATGCAATCATTTTTTGTTTGTATTGAGATGTCACCCTAGGTGAAGGTAAAATGCTGCTTAAGGCTATAGACATACCTGCCTAAGACACATAATCAGAGAGCTCAGTCATGTCTCTCTTCATATAGTCCAGTGAGGTACATCTCAAGTCATTCACACCAACATGGACTATGACAGAGTCATTGAGAGACTTGAGCATGTGTGTGTGATGTGGCAGATCCTGACACGTGACAGACAGCTGACCGTGACCTTCTCCTTATCCAACCTGGTGAGAGGGACATCTGTGTGTCTCACAACTGAGTCACCTATGACTAACATGTTTGTTTTTGTGTTATGCTTTAGGGGCTTGACTGATGAGATACTGGTGTGTGATATATTATGTGTACTATGTTCTACAGAGAACGTATTATGTGAAGCGTGCTTGTGTTTGTGTTTGGGAGGTCTCTGCTGTTTAGGTAAGCTTCTGGTAAGAACCTCCACATATGTAGGTTTATGTGTTGTTGGTTTTGTAGGTGCAGGAGGTGAGTTGTGCATGCTGACAACCTACTTAGTATTAGATGAACTGACTGGTGAGTGAGAGAGCCTGGATTCTAGGTTCTTGATATAGATGCATCTTTGACATGATGAATTTGTGTGGACTAGAAGTGGTTTGTCAGTGTACATGAAGCAGTTGCTACATTGCCTCAGGATGCCCATGTTGACCAGGCTGGCTGAAACAACTGTGGGAAATTGTCCATCTATAATGCTAGGTCAGTTGATGTGGTCAGGGAGAGGACAGGAAGGAACAGGTAAAGTAGAGGACAGGAGACGTGGACAAAAATATGAAGGGCTAGTGGGTAGGATCTGTGTTGATACCTCAGAAGCTTCACTGAATGTATCACCTGTCAGTCAGGGACAATCATGAGAACTCATCGATGGGGCACCAGCCAAATACTAAGGGAAAATTTGCAGGCAAAATTGTTTAAGTCTATAATCACCAATGGTGGGCACCGCTGTGCGGCAGTGCGCAATGCACACATGTGTTGCTATATAGCAAATGAGCACAAACTGACCTAAACAAATTAACCAATAAAAAAGCTCAAGACTGAGCCCTGTTCTGGCAGCCTTCAATCAGATGAATTCTAACTGCACACCCCTGCCACTAGGGTGTAGGGGAGCCCTCTCCAGTGAAACATGGCCTGGTTTAGTGTTCAAGTTACACAAGAAGGACTAAATTCAGCAGGTCTGAATCTAATCTATGCTACAGCAAACAAAGTGCAACAATTTTAGAACAAAAAAAAATTCAAATAAGCAGTGATATGGTAACAATGCAGTTCAAAAGGACACTATACAGTGAAAAATTCATTTTAAGTTTTGCAGAGATCAACAGATGGCTTGGATTTGCTTATGTAGCAAATGAGAGCAAACTGATTCAAACAAGTTAACCAATAAAAAAGTTCAAAACTGAGCCCTGTTTCAACATCCTTCAACCAGATACATTCTAATTGCACACTCCTACCACTAGGGTGCAGGGGAACCCTATCTAATAAAAGATGACTTGGTTTAGTACTCAAGTTACACAAACAGAACTAGATTCAGTATGTCTGAAAACAAAGTGCAACAATTTAAAAAAAAGTTCAAATAAGCAGTGATATGGTAAGAAATGCAGTCCAAAAGTGCAATATGCAGTGAAAACTTCTTCTTAAGTTTTGCAGAGATCAGCAGATGGCTGATGGCAGATAGCATCATTGGAGGTTTGCTCCCAGTTTGCAATCATCAACAAACTTGGTAAGGCAAAGGCCATCTACTTTAGCCTGAACTTTAAAGGGCTCAGCACAGATCCCTATGGTATACTGGTGGTGATGGGTCTACTGGTAGAGGTGGAGTCACCAACTTTGACAGTATGTGTTCTGTTAGTGAGCCAGTTGGCTACCCATCTAGTGACATAAGGGTTAATCCCCAGCTGGGAGAGTTTCTCAATGATACCTGATGGGGGATTCTGTCAAAAGCCTTGGCTAGGTCAAGATAGGCAGTATGCACTATCTTAACTTCATCCAGGGCTTTGGTGACCTTTCTTGAAGAAGTCTACTAGGTTTAATAAACATGATCTACACATAGCAAAGCCAAACTGGGTTGGGTCTAGATTTTGAAGGTCACCTATGTCTTTCTTGATAGGTTCATGATGATACTTTCTATGGCCTTGCAGTTGAGACTGGTTAGACTTATTGGTCTGTAGTTCCCAGGGTCAGTTGATGCCCCTTTTTATGCAGGGGGATTACTGCTGCTGTTCTCCATTCTGCTGGAACAAAGCCTGTTCGTAGGCTGTGGTTAAAGAGAATGCCAAGTGGGTCAACTATGTCCAGTTCTAGACTGCTTAATAATCAACCTGGAATGTTATCTGGTCACATTGACATTGTGTTTTTGGGCCTTGGGGAGTGCAGATATGACCTGATCTCTAGAGATACCAACCAGGGGACTAGTCAGGTATGCTGTGGGACATGTCTAGTGGGGACAGGCTGTTGAAGTTTGCATCAAATCTGTCAGCTAGCAGGTTGGCAATTCCTTCTGGTATAGTACGAGTAGTACCATGTACTACCAGTTTGGCACATAGCTGTGCATTCTGCTTTAGATTTTGGAGACAGTTCAAGAATGCCTTATGATTATCCTTAGCTAAAGATGTTATTCTAGCTTTATAATTAGCTTTAGAGGACTTTACAAGATTTCTAATTTGCATATGTTCAAGCTGTGGAGGGAATTCTTCCTCTTCTGTGTCAGTTCCCCCTTATTCTTACACATGAGTTTCTTCCTTTTGTTATATAACCTGTTTATACTTGAGGTCCACCATGGTGGCTTGTTTTTTCAGGAGGGGCTGGTTTTAATCCAGTCTGTACAGCTGCTTAAGTCTTTATACAGGGCATTTGTGTACACCTCTGCATAGCAGTCATTGTCTGTGATTATGGGGGGGGGGGTATAAAACTTTTTATATCATCACTTAGTAGGCTGTAGTTTGCTTTGGAAAAGTGTTTTAGTTTGTTGCTCCTGTGGTAGTGACAAGCTCAATAGTTACTTTGAATGAGACCGATTTATGGTCTGACTTTACCAGGGAGGACATCACATGGGAGGGGGGTGCAGTGACCCTCCCATGTTGATGAGTACTATGTCTAGGACATTTGAGTCACTTGTGGAGGTGCAGACTATCTGTTCTGGAGCATTGATGAAGTCCAGGAACTTCTGGGCGAGCATATTCATGCTCATGTGTGCCACCCAGTTGAAGGAAGGATAGCTGAAATCTCCCATGACTAGGGTGTTGGGCTGTATGACAAGTGACTCCAGTAAGTCCAGGTAGGCACTGTGATTTATTGGTTCATGGTGGAGAACCTATAGCTAGTAATAATGTAGTAGCCTATTTTGCTTATAGTTAATTGGACATGGAGTAATTTGCGAGAGTCATGCTGTCTGACCTGTCTCGAGGTGTACTTGGCATTAATGAAGGTGGATACACCCCCACCTTTGGTTTTTTCAGGCATCACTTACATGGCTGGGGTGCTCTCCATGGCCTTGAAACATGTTTCAGTGACTGCACAGATAGCAGCACCTTCCAAGGTGAGGAGTTCTTCCAGAGAGTACTGTTTCATGTTTAGACTTTTAGCATTATGTAGCATAACCTGGAGTTTGCCTTGAGTGGATTTTGTTATGTCAGAAATGTTGTTGTTTTGACATTGCCTAAAAAAGGCACTGTGGGGGAGGCAAGCACATTTGCTAGTATCCAAAAGCCTAGAGGAGACAGGTGCAGACCATCTCAGGCAAAGCAGCATGGCCTCTCAACCATGTCTTCCTAAAAACACTCATACACGAAGTCTCAGAACCAAAGAAGAAGGCAGGTCTCCAGCAGACAAGGACCACTTTATTCCAAAATCGAAGTACAACAGTCAAGTGCTTTTGTCTTCAGTAAAGACTTCATCAGAACTCTTGATAATAGCAAACAACACCATTAAATATCTCATGACATTAACCTATATGATAAATCCAACCAATAGCAACATTGAACCAATTAAGTTAAAAATTTCCTTAAAGAATATATAAAATGTTTTAATTAGCTAGTATACTTCAAAAATAAAATAAAAAAATACATACATCTTATTAAACATACACAAATTACATTTGTATAAAAATATTAATATCAAATTATGCACCCCAACCCCTGGCTACCTCCCATTGCCCTTCAAGACTTTTAAGCTTCAGCAACAGAGAAATAGAACAACAGTCATTAAGCCCCAGGGAATGGTAATGCATTTAACTTTAAAATCTATATTAACTCTTTCCTACTTAAATGCTCATCTATCAAAAACATCTTGGGTCCCTTGGCTACATCATTAATATGCTTGTATCTATATATGAGCATATTAATGATGTAGCCAAGGGACCCAAGTTTTATGGCACCTACAAGAATGCATGGATCATGCTGTCCCAAGCAAAACCAAGACTCACTCCTCCAAGAAAAAGAAACCAGTCTGGTGGACCCCTGCCATAAACAAGCTATACAACAGAAGGAGGAAACTAGTACAGAAAAGAGTAAAATCCCAAGAAGGGAAGACATCCCTGATCAGTATCAGCAAGAAACTATGATCCCTCATAAAATCATCTAAGGCGAGCTTCGAAAGAAAAATAGGCCAAGGACTCCAAAGATAACCACAAAGCATTCTTTAGCTATGTCAAGAATCTAAGTGGTAATGGTTAGATCTGCTCAGTTAGTGCAGAATGGCACAAAATACACCGAACCGACCGATATTGCCAACATTCTGGCAGATAGGTTCAGTGCAAACTTCACCCCCCTCTCACCCCCCCAAAAGGGCCCATAACCATACCAGAAGAATGTACAGCCCCTGAAATCACAGACACTCAGGTTAAAACAGCCCTCTCCAAAGCCAAAAACACAGCATCAATGGGATCAGACGGTGTCCCAGGCTGTGTCCTACACAAGCTCAAAGATTAACTAAGCCCTCACCTAAACACACTGTTCAAACTCAGCCTCTCCACAGGCTACATACCCATAGAGTGTTACACAGCAATGGTTATTCCACTCCACAAATGTGGAGCCACAACAGACCTTGGGAACTATCTCCCTGTAAGCCTGACTAGCTTGGTCTGCAAGGCTATGGAGTTCATCATCATGGAACTCATTAACAGAGACATTGAGAACCTCCAAACACTGGATCCTGCCCAGTTCAGCTTTGTTAAGGGCAGATCATGCCTCCTAAACCTGGTGGACTTCTTTGAAACAGTTACCAAGGCTATAGACGAGGGAAAGGTGGTACACACAGTCTATCTAGACCTCGCAAAGGCCTTTGACACCATTCCCAGTTCTGGTATTATAGACACTATCACCAGCCTGAACATAAACCCCTACATCACAAGATGGGTTGCTAACTGGCTCACGGACAGAACCCACATGGTGAGAGTTGCAGGAGCTAGGTCTGACTCTAAACCCGTTGCAAGTGGCATTCCCCAGGGCGCAGTCCTAAAACTCCTCCTGTTTGGCATATACTTCTCAGAGGTACAAGCAAGCACAGGAGGACTATGGCTGACCAAGTTCACAGACGACTGCAAACTAGGGGCTATAACTGACTCTCCGGCTGACACAGACATCCTCCAATAGGGTCTCACTGAGATGGATACCTGGTGTTAAAATCATGGCCTCAAGCTAAATGCCAAAAAGTGCATAGTCATCCTCTTTGGAAAAAACAAAGTACCCACAAACTACCACATAGGTGGTAGTCCCCTAAATACGGAAGATGTAATAAGGGATCTGGGGACTCAAGTAAATAGTAATCTCTCCTTTGATAATCACATTGCCAAAGTGGTTAGAAAATCCTTTTATGTGGCCCACCTAATCACAAAAGAGTTCACATCCTGATCAAAAGTGGTCATTGTGCCCCTTTACTCATCACTCATCAGACCCATCATAGAGTACAATGCCCCATTTGGGATGTACCTTAAAATAAACCTGCAACAGCTGGAAAGACCATAGAAGTACCTCACCAAGAGGATCACTGGCCTCAAACAGATGCCCTACACAGCTCGACTGAAGAAACTCCAGCTGTACTCAGTTGCATACCGCCTACTCAGAGGTGATGTCTGCCCGACATACAAGGCTATGTCCAACCCAGAACTAATGGACATGCTCCACCTAAAGAAAACCATATCCCCTTGAGCCACACACTCTAGAGATCTAAACCTCACCACAACAGTAAATAGGATGTGTGGGAGGGATAGATTCCTGTCACAGAGACTTACCATGCTTTGGAACAAGATGCCATTCTACATTAGGCAGAGCTGCCCACTAACACTCTTCAAGAGAAACCTTGATGAGTGGATGGGAAACAGAAAGTTTACCCTGGGGATCACTTCAGTGGCTCTGCTGGACAGAGGCACAGGGAACTAATCTAAGGGGCCAGAGAAAGCCAACACATTCTGGCTAGGCTTATAAATGCCTTCGGGCAGATAGCCTATTACCTACCTATGAACCTATGAACCTGTATAAAACGCATTACAATGTTGACATAAAGCAAAATAAGCCACCCCTTACAATCACAATTAAAATGCCTTTTGATGGTAAATTTCCTATTCCTTATACAGGAATATTCACAAACAAGTACACGTTGACACTGGGAATAGTGGTTACACTTAAACATACCACTAGAACTCGTATCACCTCCCTCATCATGCCTCATTTCTAATAAATTCTTAAAGCATCACCCCTTTCAAAATGCCACTTTGAAACGTTCACCCAAGCTCATTTTAATACTATCAGTACTGGACAGAATCATCCAATGGAAAGCTATGGCTCTTCCTTACACCTGTCCTGCACATCCCTACCTGCTTTTCAGCATGTTTCCCCTGCTTCCCCCATTTCACCGCTGTCTTAGTACCCCCATTTTCTTTTTTTTACATTTTTATCAGGTTTGCACGGAGCTAAGCAGAGGGTTTCAGTGCAGCATGCTGAGCAAAACCTTACAAACCCTCTTAAAAGCACTTTAAACTACCTTAATGATCTTATGTGTTTCTCACAGTGTTATGCACATGTACAAAATAATCATTGCTGCCCAGTCTCAAAACCAGGACTAACATACCTGTCAACCCATTACAGCAGGAATTCAGGACATAGCTATAATTAGTGGGGGGAAACAGGCCCAAACTGACTGACAAAGTATATATATTGGCCATACAATGTAAAGGTATGAATAGACTAACAGATATTACTGTAGCATAAGTGTTTTCTGAGGGGTCTGGCATGTGACAGCTAGATTCTCTATATTCTGACAAGAGCCATCAATGACTGGTCATTGCAGACATCCATGTGTGTGCCAAAAGGACCACATCTGTGAGGCACATCTTCACATTCTGGAAACATCTGTTTAGTGGAGATGTATGATAGCTACAGGAAAGATATACTACAGCAGTTTTGCATTGCTGTCTGTCATTGTGGAACATTGGTATTTCTGGACTGTCCCCATATAGTTGCTGTAATAGCACACAGCTATTTTTCTGATGATGGCTGTATGACATAGTAGTGGGACTATGCCCATAGGGGACACACCAGAGTAGACTGCAGTGATGGGTGTAGAGGCATGCAGCAGACTCTGTCAAACCATACAGGGACATAACCAGTATTGCTACTATATTGGTGATAGCCATACATGTACTGTGTTGATAGACTGTGAGGCATGACGTGTGAGGGAGCGGTGGATAGTGAAGCCCATTTATGTTGTGCAGGGTCTGTACATAGTGGACATCCATGTATCTGGTCCTGTAATGTGTTCCCCTGTTGTTGTCTTGCAGATACAATGTATCAGCAGAGACATCCTCCATTTTCATCTGCAGAAAATAATGTTATAGTGGATGCCCTTAGACTCAACCATCACATCCTAGTGTCAAGGGGTTGCCACAATCAAGAACAGTGGATAGCATTGTGGGCCGACCTTGTGAAGGCTCTTAATGATATTGGCCAACAGGACAGGATCTACGAGCAGGTTCAACACAGGGCAACAGACGTGGTCAGTGCTGCATGGCAAAGAGCAGCTGCTGTTGCCAGGGATTGTGCTACCACTGAAGGAGGGCCTGCAACACAACAACCACTCTTGGCCACAGCGGAATTCATGGTGAGCCTAGAATCAACCCAGAGATCCCAGCCAACCATCACACCATACATCCTGGAGGTGGATGCCACAGTGTCCACATCAGAGGAGTGTCCAGGTAAGCATACTAACCATATAATACATTTGTAATCATTGTGGCAGGCTCTACAGACCAGTGCATGGGTGTCAGGTATATCTGCATTAAAGGGGCAGTTGGCTTTTCACCACAACTGTGTCCACATACTCAGAATGTCAGCAATATAGACAGTATCAAATTAGCTACTGTGCATAGGATCATAGGATCATAGGAAGTTACTAGGCTATTGGCCCTGAGGCCCTTATAAGCCTAGCCAGGAGTTTAGCCCATGTTTAGTGTACATATGGATATATGCACATTACCTTGCAACACTGCAACATTTGGTGTTGCTGACAATACCTCTCCCTCATCTTTTCACATGTATATCAGGTGTGGCCAGAGTTCATGGCCCTGTACCTGGTAAGTGTCATACTGTTGTTTTGCCAGATCACATATACCCTATGAATGTTAAGGGTTGCCATTTTGCCTTTTGCACAAGTGTTGTGCTTAGCTAAAGTAGAACAACTTGATGTTCCATTTTAGAGCAGTTAACATAGCCTAGGGAATGATAGGTGTGTATTTGTACAAACATTAACAATTTTGCAGTTATAGTTATGAGTAGCTACACAGCCTGATATACATGAGGCAATTTCTCCAAGATACACATTTAAACATAATAAGGAGACGGTACATAACTGATGCAGTGGTACTACAACTGGCATGTCATTGTGAAGATAGGTGTACTGGGTTTTATGTGTAGTTCTGTCACATACACATCATATTGCATACCTCACAGATGTATTGAACTGATAACATTACACAGATGTAGCTGATGTGCATGTTATACAGGGCCTGGGTTGTCTGTGTGTGTTGTGCATGGGATCAGAGATGAGAAGATGTGGGACATGGAATGCAGTTGTGGATCCTCATCTGTATGAGTCTGTGTGGATTATGATACATAATAGTGCAGGTGGTCATGTACTGCTTTTGTCTTGCTTCTCACAGGTGAACAGAGGAGTTGGAGTCTGTCCCCCTGACAACCTTATGTCAGTGTCTCATTGGACACTGATGATGATGCCCCCATTGTCCCTGCACACAGTCAGTATGCCCAACATGCACAGTCACCAGAGGCCACATATATTGGATAGTCAGAGAGTGGTGACATAGCACAGGACAGTGTGAGAACTATAGCATCAGTAAGTGTAGACACTGGCCATAGCCAGACAGCTGGTGAGGTCCCACACAGGCAGATTGACAGGGGTGCTCGAAGGAGTACTGCTGCCCATGCACTTCCTGTTGTGGGTGTCACATCATGGGTCACTCACCACATGTTTTGGGCTGTTATGGAGGCACAGGCATGAGCTGAACGCAACACCAGATGGATGCTTAGGGTTATGGATGCAGCACAGTTTGAAATCCGTGACTGCCTCCACGGCATTGGTGATGCCACAAAACATTTCACTGATGTGGTGGACAGATGGTGGGCTCAGACAATGTCTGTCTTTGAGCACACATTGTCTGTGCTGGAACATGTGGTTGGGGTTGGAAGTCTGACATGGGGATGTAGGCCAGCAACACCATCTGCTGGTAGTCCACGTGGCTGTGCAGAGTCATGTTCCAGTAGTGGCAGCACCTCCAGTGCCACAGAAAGAGGTGTGCTGTCCACACCATGACATGGCAGGCTATGGGAACATGGTCTGGGTAGTCCCATTGGGGATACAGGCCCAGCAGACAGCAGTCACCATCAGGTACTAGCACCGCTTCTGACCTTGGGCATGGTACTGCCCATGCTACTCATGGAGGAGCCAGTTCCTATGTTCCTGATTGGAGATGGTGAACTGTCCACTCTGCCATGTACAGTCCACAGCTGCCCACCATACACATGTGTAGGGCTAGCACTGAGCTTGACTGTGTACACACACACTCACACACACACACACACACACTCCAACACCACTGTCATATGCAGGTCACCTACAGACACACAGTAGCATTCCATGACCCATGTCACAAGCACCCCTTCCTGAATGACACACATGCTGTTAACTGGCACAACCTAGGCCTCCAGCACCACCACACCCTGTGAATGCGATGATAACATGTGCCCCATCCCTGTCATCCATGCCATCGATGTGGGGACCTGCAAATGTGTCTGATGCACAGGGTGACCATCTAACTTTGCATGTGTTTATGTAATGCAGTAGTGTCATGCCATAGCAGTTTTTGTGGGCCATGACAGGTACTGTATGCTGGCATGTGTCAGAAGTACACAACAAACATTGTGTATCTTTGAGGCCTGATGGTATATTGGTGGTAGTTTGACAGAATGACAGGTGTCATGGAGCTGTGTATGTTTTTGTCCCGGGAGTCTGAGTGGTGCAACTATGGGCACATGGCAGAAATACAGTGGCACAGGATGGCAAGGCAGCATAGCAGAAATATGACTTTGAAAGGTATGCCACTATATGTGCATGGCTCCCTAGGTGCATATATGTAGAACAATATGTCAGGGACAATGTGTACAGTCAGCATCATCAGGCTTTCATACCCTGTGACACACTCTATTACCCTTGATGCATGTCACCTGTTTAGTCTGCATGTACAACTGTAGATGGCAGTGGACATCAATTATGTTTATGTAGAGGAGGGCAATTTAGGGCCAGCATCAAGTCATTGGGCCATAAAATGCGTAACTAATACACAGGGGTAGGCCACATGGACATGTATGTAGTGCTGTCAGGAGACATATTTATACACACACAAGTTGGATGCTGTGAGAATAGAACCCCTACTTATCTGGTATTTCACACTATAGCTAGCAGTGCTTATCATGTTATTGATCATATCATATATTATGTGCCATGCTGTTTTTCTGCTGTTACACTTTTAGCCAGTGCTTTTAAGGAGGATGACATCAGCAAGCCTTGTAATAGCGGCCAATGTTGAGGCCAGCAGCTAGTCAGTGGGCATAAAATGCATAACCATTGCACAATGATAGGCCATAGGGGCTTGTCAGAAGTGCTGCAAGGAGATATATTGACACACACAGAGTAGGATGCTGTGAGTTTAGAACCTCCACCTATTTAGTATTACACACTATAGCTTGCAGTACTTATCGAGTGCACCACACTCTTTCTCTGCTATTACACTGTCAGCCAGTGCTCGTAAGGTGGATGACATCAGCAGGCCTTGTAGAGGAGGGAATTTAGAGGCCAGCAGCCGGTCACAGGGCCACAAATGCATACCATTGCATGGAGACAATGCATATGAATGAGTCCATAGTGCTGTGAGCAGATATATTGATACATACACACACACACACACACACACACACACACACGGTTCCCCTTCACAATCTCAAATTACCGAATGCTCGAAATGCAGTAACCCGAGACTGTAAAGTCGAACCAACAAAAATCTCAAAACCCACAAGCACGAAAACCAAAAACTCCGAATATACAGAACACATGCAGCACACAACACGCACACCATACAACCCACATCACATAAACTACAAGCCCTACACTACATGCATGCAGGGGGGCAAGCCCCCCTGCACCTCCCACACACCCCTACTTATATATTCTAACTCTGAAATTGCACTAATACACAAAATAAAAAAAAAACACACAGACATTTTAAACTGCCTTGCACACACAAACAAATGCAGACACATCCAACACTCACACTCATACTCCCACCTCCCTACCCTAACCCACACACACAACTTACAAAACACACACATACACTCACTTACCTTCAGTTCTGTAAAACATCCCGACTCACACACTTCCCATCCCATAGCTGACGTGTATAAGCACGAATTTGAGATATTGGAATTCGCGCTTATGCAGATTCGTGCTTATGGGTTTTCAACGTTACAGTCTCGAGTTACTGAATTTTGAGCATTCAGTAATTTGAGATTGTGAAGGGGAACCACACACACACACACACACACACACACACACACACACACACACACACACACACACACAGTTGGAGGATGTGAGATTAGAACTCCTACCTAACTAGTATTACACACTACAGCTCACAGTACCTATTGCTTGCACCACAGGTTATGTCTTAGTATACGTTGATGCAGGCACAGTACATGCGGAGTATGCTAAATGGCCTTGTGTCAGCATGTGTGCCTGCAGAGTGATACTGTTCAGTACTGTTCTTGTATCTAGTGTCCTAGGGGTGGGATACCTGGTCATATCCCTGCTATGTGTGTACACCTACCAGTCTGGCCATATTTGGCTGTTTGCAGTTTGATAGACAGACATGTGGGCAGGGACAATATAGTCTATCCAAGGAGAGTGTTGCACCCATTGTATGTTACATTACACCACCTATGTACCTATATCTGTCTGCAGGGTGACAGGCCTCAGGCTCAGGGGTTTGTGGGAGAGTGGATTACATACTGTTGTGGCCTTGGTCTGATGCCATCAGATGGCTGTTGTGATGTGTATGCACAGACAATCCCAGCAGTCAGGGCTATGTGGGAACATTCATAAATCCCTGCCCATATCTATCTCAATCTGTATAACAGTGTTGTCTACTTGAATATAGTTGTGTTTGTCAGTAATGTAAATGTGCTCTGCAGATGTATGTGTGGAGTCTATGTATTATTGTACTTTATATAGCTATATATACATCTTATCATATATATCTGTGCAACACACTGATAGAGACACTAATCAAGGGTGAGGGTCAATAGGGAGATGGCACCAGACCATAAGTCCACATAGCAGGTCTTTGGGCAGATGAGGTAACAGACATGGACTGAAGTTAGCTAAGTGTAGAGCATGCTCAGTGTGACTGTCAGTACTTACAAGGTGACTCCAGGCCAGACCTACCACTACTCCAGTCTGGAATTTTGTGTGCTGCAGCTAATTGGCTGCTGGTCCTTTTTCCACAGTCCAGCAACTCCCTGATATTTTCTCCAAGGCATTAATCCAGCTGTTTGCTGAATGTAATATGTGACCCATACCTTGTATTGGAATATGAGTTTTGCATCATAATGTTGGTAAGTTTTACATAGCATTGTGATTTTCTGGCACCTTAGTAGCAAAATGTTATAGATTGATGTCAGGATATGATGAAAGATATTTGAGTTACTGACTCCATGCACATCAGGGGATTAATGCTGATGCAAGACCTGTTATTCTACAACTTTCCACATTTTTCTGTCCAGTAGTTAATCCTTCTCCTTATATTTGGGCGTTTGTCCCACTATTGTTTATGGCTTTGTCCAGATTCCCTGCTCTAAGCGGTTTAGAGATATGATGTGACAGGGTACATGATGTAACACCACACACAGGGTGACAGTCTCCACACCTCTCACTGTACATGATTCTGACCCATATGTCTGCTCTGTTCCGCATACAGTTGTGTTTAGCTGGTAATATACTATAAAATGCAGTCCACTGAATTGTTATCAGTACTGACACAGTCATGTGATGTCCTTTACATACTGCGGCTGATCTGATCTGTTGCAACCTGCTGTTATACTAGAAACCTTCTAGGTTACTCAGAGCGTGTATAATGTCAGTAGGTTTGAACCTCTGTCCTTCCATTTTCTCTGGCTGTGTCCAGCTTCCTTGCAGTAACATATTATGGTATTAATGCAGTCTGTGGGACTCCTACCATATGAGTAACTCACATGCAAGCTGTAGGTGTGGTCAGCTTTGAACTATCAACAACATCAACCATGCTAATGTCCTTAGCCATGTGAGCCACACCAGCTTCCAGAAAGTGAGGTTTAATTCCTCACACTATCAACAGCAGACAGACATACACTGTGACCCCTGCATTTTGTGAGAATACAACATGTGGCCAGGTTCTTTGTGGCAGCCCTGAAACTGTGTGGCTGCTGATATATCCTTGCAAGCATCCTGTTACAGCAGTTGCATGAGAACATTGATGTGTTGAGGGATAGGGGACTCTGGCATTGACAGTTGTGCATCTCTCCTATGATGCAAAACACATGAGCCAGCACAAGTTCTGTATATGTAAATGGCTGTTTTAATATTAAAAAAAAACTTGGGGCAACAAATACCCCTACATAAATCAAATTGGTTTCGGTCAAAAAGCCTTCTTCAGTGATAAATACAAAAATGAATAAGCAATTCCCATAAACAGTGATTTATATACAATGTCTTAAAGTTATCTACTATCCGATTGGATATAACATAATTCAAAAATATTCATTCAGTCCTGGTGGGAACAATTCCCCGAACTTGACTATCCACATCTTTTCTTTGTTATTTAAAATTTCATGTAATGCAGCCTTGTCTTTAGATGTGTGAGTAATACAATCAATCACAATAAATCTAAAGACACCAGCTGTGTGTTTTAAAATGTGTTTATACAAAGCACTGGATTGATTTTATTTCTGATGTCACTTAGGTGTTCCCCTATACTCAACTTCAAGGGCCTTGATGTTTGTCCTACATAAAATGCCATACATGTACATCTTGCCAGATACATTACTCAACTGGTACTACAGTTGGCAAAAAATGAAATGTACACATTTGGAGTATTTGGGCTGCTGAAACTATCTATCTTAAACACCCTCGGACAATGCGTACAATGTCCACATGGGCTACAACCCACCAATTTTTGTCCATTGATTGTTCTTTGAACTGAAATATTGTCCCTATTGTTCCACCTCTTATAGTGGTTAAACAAGGACCCCAGAGAGCGACAATCCCCCCTCCATTCGTACAATTGCTAGCCTTCCACATTTTAAAAAATCACTACACTCTCAACTAACATCCACATGGAAATGCTCCCGCTCCCATCCCTCATAACCTACTCTTACCTTCAACATCTTTTTTTCTACTCCTTCTCATAAATCCCATATAGCAAAAGCATGCTGGCCCGCAGTATATTTGCCTTACTTATACCAGTAATTTCTTAGTCTTCTGCATCAAACTACTTATCCTTAATTCCAAAAAAAAAAAAAAACAATTTTCTACTTTGATTTTGTCTTTATTACTTTTGACTTAAATATGTTTGATCGGTCTTATAAACAGAAATAGTACAAATGTTAATCTCTGTAAACTTTATGTAATCTATGTGTGGCAGTTAATTTTTGTACAATCAATGTGTGGTAGTTAAACTTTGTATAATCTATATGTGGGGCTTTTCTCCCCAGGACTCCATTGAAAATGGGTTCTTTAGGCCCAATGGACTATCCTGGTTAAGCAACTGCAAATACATAAATAAATAAATAAAGGAGTATGTCCATTGATTGTTCTTTGAACTGAAAGATTGTCCCTGTTGTTCCACCTCTTATAGTGGCCAAACAAGGACCCCAAAGAGCGACCCTTGCGAAAGGAGTATAAGCACCTGTCATTCAGATGTTCCTTTAATTTACTTTCAGTCTGCAGAATGTTCCAGTGTTTTGAAATGATGTCCATGAAGGCCCTAGTGTTCCTGCCATATGTAGTGACTAGCCTTACTTGATGTTTGTTATTAAGTGACTGCTTGCGATATTCAAGCAATTGACCCCTATCTTGTGTGGCAAACCTACTGGCTTAAACAGATGTCACCTGCTCTGTAATCCCTGTACTTAAATCGAGTAATGAGATCTTGTTGGTACTGGCTATATGTGGAGGAGCTGGAATAAATCCTCTTAATTCTGAGGAATTGTGACTTTGGGATATTCCTGATGACATGCTGGGGGTGGAATCTAGTGGCATGTAGAAGTGTATTGAATTGTGGGAATTTTCTAAATACCTCACTTTCTAGTGTATCCATCCTTGTTCGCTTGATTGATACAGCCAAGAAAGTGATGACATGGTTGTCAAAAGTTATTTTGAATTCAATACCCCACTTGTTCTGATTGAGATATTCTACAAATTCCTGTAGATACACCTCATCTGCCCTCCACACCAACCGTCATCAAGATATCTCCGCCATATGTCCATTTCATTCAAATACATAAATATCCTTTGACAAGCATGTCATCACTGAGAATTTCTTCCAGTTCCTCCACATATAGCCAGTACCAACAAAATCTCATTACTCTATTTAAGGACAGAGGTTACAGAACAGGTGACATCTGTAAGACCAGTAGGTTTGCCACACAACAAGATAGGGATCAATTGCTCGAATATCACAAGCAGTCACTTAATAACAAACATCAAGTAAGGCTAGTCACTACATATGGCAGGAACACTAGGGCCTTCATGGACATCATTTCAAAACACTGGAACATCCTGCAGACTGAAAGCAAATTAAGGGAACATCTGAATGACAGCTGCTTATACTCCTTTCGCAAGGGTCGCTCTTTGGGGGTCCTTGTTTGGCCACTATAAGAGGTGGAACAACAGGGACAATCTTTCAGTTCAAAGAACAATCAATGGACAAAAATTGCTGGGTTGTAACCCATGTGGACATTGTACCCATTGTCCGAGGGTGTTTAAGATAGATAGTTTCAGCAGCCCAAATACTCCAAATGTGTACATTTCAGTTTTTGCCAACTGTAGTACCAGCTGGGTAATTCATCTGGCAAGATGCACATGTATGGCATTTTATGTAGAAAAAACATCAAGGCCCTTGAAGTTGAGGATAGGGGAACACCTAAGTGACATCAGAAATAAGACACTCCAGTGCTTTGTATAAACACATTTTAAAACACACAACTGGTATCTTTAGATTTATTGTGATTGATTGTATTACTCACAAATCTAAAGACAAGGCTGCATTACATGAAATTTTAAATAAAAAAGAAAAGACGTGGATAGTCAAGTTCGGGGGATTGTTCCCACCAGGACTGAATGAATATTTTTGAATTATTTTATATCCTATCAGATAGTAGATAACTTGAGGGTGTTGTATATAAATCACTGTTTATGGGAATTGCTTATTCATTTTTGTATTTATCCCCGAAGAAGGCTTTGGCCGAAACCGGTTTGATTTATGTAGGGGTATTTTTTGTCCCAAGTTTTTTTTAATATTAAAACATCCATTTACATATATAGAACTTGTGCTGGCTCATGTGCTTTTCTTTTTGATTTTGGTTTTGGAGCTGTGCACTTGCCATATGTGCAGGTCTTGCTGTCGGAGTCATCTGTCCTATGACTCCACTGTTTGGCATTTTCCTTGCTTAATGCAGTGGGGTTTCCAGATATATAGCCAAATGCATATTATGGGATACCCAGTATTGGACAGAGTACCTGTTGTCCTAAGTAGCTGTTAGCTCTGTGCAAGTAGCCCAGTAGCCCTTTCTATTCCCTTGCATACATGCAGCAGGTCCTTACCTATGCTATCATAGACTAGTATACCATACATTTGTTGTATAGGATAGTGACTTACCTTATGAATGCAGCAGTTGAAAGACCTGTGCTTCAGGGCTGACTCTGTCTGATGCACCCAGTACACAGACAATACATGGTTAGGTACAGATTGTATGGTCTGCCTGTCATTCTTTTTAGTATGTATGCGAGCCAGAGTAAGTTGTTAGTCCCTAGGAACCTAGGTTATCAGTGCATGTTCTATGCATTGTCTCTTGGCCAAGGGCATACTGGGCACACCTACATCTGCCTACAGGTACAGCCTTGGGGGCTCCTACTCTGAGTCCCCCTGGGTGTGGCTGTGTGGACCTAGGCATTGGTGGGGTGCTGTGTATCCATTCACTCTGATGATCCTTCCTCAGCTGTTTCCACAGGATCATATTATGTAGCATGGCACATGCTGTGAACATCTGTGCACATGTGGCTGGACAGTACTGCAGGGCTCCATCAGATCTATCTAGGCACCAGAACCATGACTTGAGGAAACCAAACACATGCTCTATGATGTTCCTAGTTTGTGCGTGTGTCTCATTATGGTACTCTTCTGTGGGGGTGTGGGGTGCATTTGTGATGGGTGTCATCATCCATGGTTCCTGTCTGCAGCCAGCATCCCCCAGTAGATGGTCATATGGGTTCTCCCCCCTGGAAAACATCTGGCACAGCTGCGATGAGTGCCAGATATGGGAGTCATGATAAGTGCCAAGGCTGCCAGCACACACATTTATGATAATTCCATGGGCATTGCACACAATGAGGCAGTTGATAGAGTGATACCCTTTGTGGTTGATGACTCAACCCTCCTCATCAGGTGGTTCTTTGATGTGTACATGAGTGCAGTCTATGCCACCCAGTATCTCAGAGTAGTGTGCTACATGGCAGAAGAGTCACATACTGCTAGACCTCTCTTAAGGGCTGCAGGTTAAATAAATGTGCTCACTGGCATGTATTAGCATGGCATCCAAGAACTGGTGGAATACCCGTTATGCTGATGTATGTGAAACCCCCATCATATACCCAGTTGGTCTTTGGAAAGTATCTGTAGCTAGTATCCTAAGGGCTTACACATACCTTTGTTTCCACTGGGATGGGTTCCACTTTGTTGGCCCTGGGCCTGAGTTGTGGGTGGCAGAGCTTGTAGTGCTCTATAATATTCAGCTCATGTAGTTCCTGGAAGGTTACCCTGGGCCTGAACACTCTTCCCCTTCTCTGTCTAGGCCTATTGTTGACAATCTCCAGCTCATGTACCTCCTGGAAGGTTACCCTGGGCCTGAACACTCTTCTCCTTCTCTGTCTAGGCCTATTGTTGACAATCTCCAGCTCATGTATCTCATGGAAGGTTAGCCTGGGCCTGAACACTCTTCTCCTTCTCTGTCTAGGCCTATTGCTGACAATCTTCAGCTCATGTACCTCCTGGAAAGTTACCGTGGGCCTGAACACTCTTCTTCTTCTCTGTCTAGGCCTATTGTTGACAATCTCCAGCTTATTTAGCTCCTGGAAGGTTACCGTGGGCCTGAACACTCTTCTCCTTCTCTGTCTAGGCCTATTGTTGACAATCTCCAGCTCATGTAGCTCCTGAAAGGTTACCCAGGACCTGAACACTCTTCTCCTTCTCTGTCTAGGCCTATTGTTGACAATCTCCAGCTCATGTAGCTCCTGGAAGGTTACCCGGGGCCGGAACACTCTTCTCCTTCTCTGTCTAGGCCTATTGTTGACAATCTCCAGCTCATGTAGCTCCTGGAAGGTTACCCTGGGGCTGAACACTCTTCTCTTTCTCTGTCTAGGCCTATTGTTGACAATCTCAAGCTCATGTAGATCTTGGAAGGTTACCCTGGGCCTGAACACTCTTCTCCTTCTCTGCCTAGGCCTATTGTTGACAATCTCCAGCACATGTAGCTCCTGGTAGGTTACCCAGGGCCTGAACACTCTTCTACTTCTCTGTCTAGGCCTATTGTTGACAATCTCCAGCTCATTTAGCTCCTGGTAGGTTACCGTGGGGCTGAACCCTCTTCTCCTTCTCTGTCTAGGCCTATTGTTGACAATCTCCAGCTCATGTAGCTCCTGGAAGGTTACCCAGGGCCTGAACACTCTTCCTCTTCTCAGTCTAGGCCTATTTTTGACAATCTCCAGCTCATGTACCTCCTGGAAGGTTACCCTTGGCCTGAACACTCTTCCCCTTCTCAGTCTAGGCCTATTGTTGACAATCTCCAGCTCATGTACCTCCTGGAAGGTTACCCTGGGCCTGAACACTCTTCTCCTTCTCTATCTAGGCCTATTGTTGACAATCTCCAGCTCATGTAGCTCCTGGAAGGTTACCCTGGGCCTGAACACTCTTCTCCTTCTCTGTCTAGGCCTGTTGTTGACAATCGCCAGCTCATGTACCTCCTGGAAGGTTACCCAGGGCCTGAACAGTCTTCTCCTTCTCAGTCTAGGCCTATTCTTGACAATCTCCAGCTCATGTAGCTCCTGGAAGGTTACCCTGGGCCTGAACACTCTTCCCCTTCTCAGTCTAGGCCAATTGTTGACAATCTCCAGCTCATGTAGCTCCTGGAAGGTTACCCATGGCCTGAACACTCTTCTCCTTCTCAGTCTAGGCCTATTGTTGACAATCTCCAGCTCATGTAGCTCCTGGAAAGTTACCCTGGGCCTGAACACTCTTCTCCTTCTCAGTCTAGGCCTATTGTTGACAATCTCCAGCTCATGTATCTCCTGGAAGGTTACCCTGGGGCTGAACACTCTTCTCCTTCTCTGTCTAGGCCTATTGTTGACAATCTCCAGCTCATGTAACACCTGGAAGGTTACCGTGGGCCTGAACACTCTTCTCCTTCTCTGTCTAGGCCTATTGTTGACAATCTCCAGCTCATGTAGCTCCTGGAAGGTTACCGTGGGCCTGAACACTCTTCTCCTTCTCAGTCTAGGCCTATTGTTGACAATCTCCAGCTCATGTAGCTCCTGAAAGGTTACCGTGGGCCTGAACACTCTTCTCCTTCTCTGTCTAGGCCTATTGTTGACAATCTCCAGCTCATGTAATTCCTGGAAGGTTACCGTGGGCCTGAACATTCTTCTCCTTCTCTGTGTAGGACTATTGTTGACAATCTCCAGCTCATGTAGCTCCTGGAAGGTTACCCTGGGCCTGAACACTCTTCCACTTCTCGGTCTAGGCCTATTGTTGACAATCTCCAGCTCATGTAGCTCCTGGAAGGTTACCCTGGGCCTGAACACTCTTCTCCTTCTCTGTCTAGGCCTATTGTTGACAATCTCCAGCTAATGTAGCCCCTGCAAGGTTACCCTGGCCCTGAACACTCTTCCCCTTCTCTGTCTAGGCCTATTGTTGACAATCTCCAGCTCATGTAGCTCCTGGAAGGTTACACAGGGCCTGAATACTCTTCTCCTTCTCTGTCTAGGCCTATTGTTGACAATCTCCAGCTCATGTAGCTCCTGGAAGGTTACCCTGGGCCTGAACACTCTTCTCCTTCTCAGTCTAGGCCTATTGTTGACAATCTCCAGCTCGTGTAGCTCCTGGAAGGTTACCCTGGGCCTGAATACTCTTCTCCTTCTCAGTCTAGGCCTATTGTTGACAATCTCCAGCTCATGTAGCTCCTGGAAGGTTACCCAGGGCCTGAACACTCTTCTCCTTCTCTGTCTAGGCCTATTGTTGACAATCTCCAGCTCATGTAGCCCCTGGAAGGTTACCCTGGGCCTGAACACTCTTCTTCTTCTCTGTCTAGGCCTGTTGCTGACAATCTCCAGCTCATGTAGCTCCTGGAAGTTACCCTGGGCCTGAACACTCTTCCCCTTCTCAGTCTAGGCCTTTTGTTGACAATCTCCAGCTCATGTAGCTCCTGGAAGGTTACCCTGGGCCTGAACACTCTTCTCCTTCTCTGTCTAGTCCTATTGTTGACAATCTCCAGCTCATGTAGCTCCTGGAAGGTTACCTTGGCCTGAACACTCTTCTCCTTCTCAGTCTAGGCCTATTGTTGACAATCTCCAGCTCATGTAGCTCCTGGAAGGTTACCCAGGGCCTGAACACTCTTCTCCTTCTCAGTCTAGGCCTATTATTGACAATCTCCAGCTCATGTACCTCCTGGAAGGTTACCCTGGGCCTGAACACTATTCTCCTTCTCTGTCTAGGCCTATTGTTACAATCTCCAGCTCATGTATCTCATGGAAGGTTACCCTGGGCCTGAACACTCTTCTCCTTCTCTGTCTAGGCCTATTGTTGACAATCTCCAGCTCATGTATCTCCTGGAAGGTTATCCTGGGCCTGAACACTCTTCCCCTTCTCTGTCTAGGCCTATTATTGACAATCTCCAGCTCATTTAGCCCCTAGAAGGTTACCCAGGGCCTGAACACTCTTCTCCTTCTCTGTCTAGGCCTATTGTTGACAATCCCCAGCTCATATACCTCCTGGAAGGTTACCGTGGGCCTGAACACTCTTACCCTTTTCTGTCTAGGCCTATTGTTGACAATCTCCAGCTCATGCACCTCCTGGAAGGTTACCAAGGGCCTGAACACTCTTCTCCTTCTCTGTCTAGGCCTATTGTTACAATCTCCAGCTCATGTATCTCATGGAAGGTTACCCTGGGCCTGAACACTCTTCCCCTTCTCAGTCTAGGCCTATTGTTGACAATCTTCAGCTCATGTACCTCCTGGAATGTTACCGTGGGCCTCAACACTCTTCTCCTTCTCTGTCTAGGCCTATTGTTGACAATCTCCAGCTCATTTAGCTCCTGGAAGGTTACCGTGGGCCTGAACACTCTTCTCCTTCTCTGTCTAGGCCTATTGTTGACAATCTCCAGCTCATGTAGCTCCTGGAAGGTTACCCAGGGCCTGAACACTCTTCTCCTTCTCTGTCTAGGCCTATTGTTGACCATCTCCCGTTCATGTAGCTCCTGGAAGGTTACCCAGGACCTGAACACTCTTCTCCTTCTCTGTCTAGGCCTATTGTTGACAATCTCCAGCTCATGTAGATCCTGGAAAGTTACCTTGTGCCTGAACACTCTTCTCCTTCTCTGTCTAGGCTATTGTTGACAATCTCCAGCTCATGTACCTCCTGGAAGGTTACCGTGGGCCTGAACACTCTTCTCCTTCTCTGTCTAGGCCTATTGTTGACAATCTCCAGCTCATGTAGCCCCTAGAAGGTTACCCAGGGCCTGAACACTCTTCTCCTTCTCAGTCTAGGCCTATTGTTGACAATCTCCAGCTTGTGTAGCTCCTGGAAGGTTACCCTGGGCCTGAACACTCTTCTCCTTTTCAATCTAGGCCTATTGTTGACAATCTCCAGCTCATGTAGCTCCTGGAAGGTTACCTAGGGCCTGAACACTCTTCTCCTTCTCTGTCTAGGCCTATTGTTGACAATCTCCAGCTCATGTAGCTCCTGGAAGGTTACCCTGGGCCTGAACACTCTTCTTCTTCTCTGTCTAGGCCTGTTGTTGACAATCTCCAGCTCATGTAGCTCCTGGACGGTTACCCTGGTCCTGAACACTCTTCCCCTTCTCAGTCTAGGCCTTCTGTTGACAATCTCCAGCTCATGTAGCTCCTGGAAGGTTACCCTGGGCCTGAACACTCTTATCCATCTCTGTCTAGGCCTGTTGTTGACAATCTCCAGCTCATGTAGCTCCTGGAAGGTTACCCTGGGCCTGAACACTCTTCTCCTTCTCTGTCTAGGCCTATTGTTGACAATCTCCAGCTCATGTAGCTCCTGGAAGGTTACCCTGGGCCTGAACACTCTTCTCCTTCTCTGTCTAGGCCTATTGTTGACAATCTCCAGCTCATGTAGCTCCTGGAAGGTTACCTTGGCCTGAACACTCTTCTCCTTCTCAGTCTAGGCCTATTGTTGACAATCTCCAGCTCATGTAGCTCCTGGAAGGTTACCCAGGACCTGAACACTCTTCTCCTTCTCTGTCTAGGCCTATTGTTGACAATCTCCAGCTCATGTAGCTCCTGGAAGGTTACCCTGGGCCTGAACACTCTTCTCCTTCTCTGTCTAGGCCTATTGTTGACAATCTCCAGCTCATGTAGCTCCTGGAAGGTTACCTTGGCCTGAACACTCTTCTCCTTCTCTGTCTAGGCCTATTGTTGACAATCTCCAGCTCATGTAGCTCCTGGAAGGTTACCCTGGGCCTGAACACTCTTCTCCTTCTCAGTCTAGGCCTATTGTTGACAATCTCCAGCTCATGTAGCTCCTGGAAGGTTACCCTGGGCCTGAACACTCTTCTCCTTCTCTGTCTAGGACTATTGTTGACAATCTCCAGCTCATGTAGCTCCTGGAAGGTTACCAGGGCCTGAACACTCTTCTCCTTCTCTGTCTAGGCCTATTGTTGACAATCTCCAGCTCATGTAGCTCCTGGAAGGTTACCCAGGGCCTGAACACTCTTCTCCTTCTCTGTCTAGGCCTATTGTTGACAATCTCCAGCTCATGTAGCTCCTGGAAGGTTACCCTGGGCCTGAACACTCTTCTCCTTCTCTGTCTAGGCCTATTGTTGACAATCTCCAGCTCATGTAGCTCCTGGAAGGTTACCCTGGGCCTGAACACTCTTCTCCTTCTCAGTCTAGGCCTATTGTTGACAATCTCCAGCTCATGTAGCTCCTGGAAGGTTACCCTGGGCCTGAACACTCTTCTCCTTCTCTGTCTAGGCCTATTGTTGACAATCTCCAGCTCATGTAGCTCCTGGAAGGTTACCCTGGGCCTGAACACTCTTCTCCTTCTCTGTCTAGGCCTATTGTTGACAATCTCCAGCTCATGTAGCTCCTGGAAGGTTACCCTGGGCCTGAACACTCTTCTCCTTCTCTGTCTAGGCCTATTGTTGACAATCTCCAGCTCATGTAGCTCCTGGAAGGTTACCCAGGGCCTGAACACTCTTCTCCTTCTCTGTCTAGGCCTATTGTTGACAATCTCCAGCTCATGTAGCTCCTGGAAGGTTACCCTGGGCCTGAACACTCTTCTCCTTCTCTGTCTAGGCCTATTGTTGACAATCTCCAGCTCATGTAGCTCCTGGAAGGTTACCCTGGGCCTGAACACTCTTCTCCTTCTCTGTCTAGGCCTATTGTTGACAATCTCCAGCTCATGTAGCTCCTGGAAGGTTACCCTGGGCCTGAACACTCTTCTCCTTCTCAGTCTAGGCCTATTGTTGACAATCTCCAGCTCATGTAGCTCCTGGAAGGTTACCCTGGGCCTGAACACTCTTCTCCTTCTCTGTCTAGGCCTATTGTTGACAATCTCCAGCTCATGTAGCTCCTGGAAGGTTACCCTGGGCCTGAACACTCTTCTCCTTCTCTGTCTAGGCCTATTGTTGACAATCTCCAGCTCATGTAGCTCCTGGAAGGTTACCCTGGGCCTGAACACTCTTCTTCTTCTCTGTCTAGGCCTGTTGTTGACAATCTCCAGCTCATGTAGCTCCTGGAAGGTTACCTTGGCCTGAACACTCTTCTCCTTCTCAGTCTAGGCCTATTGTTGACAATCTCCAGCTCATGTAGCTCCTGGAAGGTTACCCAGGACCTGAACACTCTTCTCCTTCTCTGTCTAGGCCTATTGTTGACAATCTCCAGCTCAAGTAGCTCCTGGAATGTTACCCAGGGCCTGAACACTCTTCCCCTTCTCAGTCTAGGCCTATTGTTCACAATCTCCAGCTCATGTAGCTCCTGGAAGGTTACCCTGGGCCTGAACAATCTTCTCCTTCTAAGTCTAGGCCTATTGTTGACAATCTCCAGCTCGTGTAGCTCCTGGAAGGTTACCCAGGGCCTGAACACTGTTCTCCTTCTCTGTCTAGGCCTATTGTTGACAATCTCCAGCTCATGTAGCCCCTGGAAGGTTACCCTGGGCCTGAACCCTGTTCTTCTTCTCTGTCTAGGCCTGCTGCTGACAATCTCCAGCTCATGTAGCTCCTGGAAGGTTACCCTGGGCCTGAACACTCTTCCCCTTCTCAGTCTAGGCCTTTTGTTGACAATCTCCAGCTCATGTAGCTCCTGGAAGGTTACCCTGGGCCTGAACACTCTTCTCCTTCTCTGTCTAGTCCTATTGTTGACAATCTCCAGCTCATGTAGCTCCTGGAAGGTTACCCAGGGCCTGAACACTCTTCTCCTTCTCAGTCTAGGCCTATTGTTGACAATCTCCAGCTCATGTAGCTCCTGGAAGGTTACCCAGGACCTGAACTCTCTTCTCCTTCTCTGTCTAGGCCTATTGTTGACAATCTCCAGCTCATGTAGCTCCTGGAAGGTTACCCAGGGCCTGAACACTCTTCTCCTTCTCTGCCC